>NW_022734399.1:0-737 GCF_011630105.1 Anneissia japonica | reverse complement strand
AAGTTAAAATTATTAACTTGACAACAATTATTGAATTTTGAAAATATGAACTCTAATTTTTAGACCAGATAACGATAAAGAAGACTTCCAGTAACTGATCAATTACAGTTTAAATGAACGCGAACAACTTCCACAGACTTTAATCCCGACTTTAATAATAATATTGTTTAACAAACAAAATGAGTTATCATAAAACTATTTATATAAAATATTGTAGTAGCAACTTTTTTCATAACAAATATTTAATAGTAAAAATGCATTATAATCCAACTAATAGTAACAGCACAAATTACTGAAGATTTACTGTAATGCACTCTTCCTAGTGATAATCGCGCACACGGGATGCAGGCAATTCCCTACAGGAAGCGGAAATGGATGTGAGTTATGTCACTACAACGTCTTGTGGGAACTTGAACTTGAACAAATAAGGAAAGGAATTATAGTAATGTGACGTCAACATATCCTACGCCAAAAACCGTAATGAACCAGAACGGCAATAAGAAGTACCAAATCTCAATTGAACGCATATAATCAGGATTACAAACAATGCAGGTCTAAACGGAACCACGAAAATGTAATATAACAACATATATTACCGTCGTTATTGAATTTTAACTGATGACCCATGTAAACCATTAGCAATAGATATTTGTGTTGTACATAATTATAAGACCTGAGTTTATAATAAAAATACAATAAATAAATTGCTTGGTAGCTACGAGTTTTTATATCATGTG
>NW_022734398.1:0-1313 GCF_011630105.1 Anneissia japonica | reverse complement strand
ACAGCGCGTTGTAAGGCGTCACAGCGCGTCGCTACAGGAGGCGATCGCTTCATGAAAAAAATCTCTCTCTGAATTATGAAATATCATTTCCCTATCATTGTATGGTAAGAAATTATTTAAAAAAGCAGACGTTTTTGGTATTACCGATGTTACATTGGAAAATAAATTACATAATGAAATTTTCTACATCAGAAAATAGAGTAGGAGCTTAATATAGCTATGTATGTCAGCAGAGTATGTCCCAACTAATAATTCAATTCAAAATGCATTTGTAATGAAGATACTGTACAAACTTTCACGTAGGAGTGTTATTTGTTTTCATAATTAAAATTTCCATGATTTTGGTATCAACATGTAGTGTATATTGGTTGCTAATCACCTTAAAAAGTCGGAATCACATAATAACTAAATGATTCACCTTAAAACACCACAAAATTTAATTTCAAATTTGCAATTTTGAATAAATTTTAATTTTTTTTTTGTACCCACAGTAATAATGTATATGGAATGAAAAAAATTAATGTGAGGATGAAAAACGTAGGGATGTGTAAACATGGATTGTTAATAGTAGGAAGCCTGTTTTGACAGCCAATTATGGTTTAAATAACCGATGATTCTAGAAAGTAAAGATCAAACCTTCACTGAATACCTTGAAGAACTAATAAATATTTGATATGCTTTATTTGGAATGATTTGATGGCAAATAAACATAGGGCCTACTTTAATTCTGTATTCAAATTAATGAATTTGATAAAAAATAGGAATTCTAGGATCATGCTATATTAACGCAGAGCAACCCAAAATTATTATTATTATTTTATATTTTATTTTGTAGACAGTTTGTCATTCATCCTCAGAAATACAGGAGATTGCAATTCCAAATATCTACACAAAAAAAACACCTTCACCCAGCTTCCTGTATTATCAAACTTATTCCTAGTGCTTATCATTTTGGCTGGACCACTTGTAAAATGTTTTCGATGGCTATGGCAACTACTACTGCCACTATCACCTCCACGCTACTACTAATACTTACTAATTTGTGACATAAATAAAATTGTTTTTTTACCTCTATATACACCAACAGAGTTAATGGCACTTATTGTCTTTTTTCAACCATTTATTCATTTTAGTTTGAGATTGGGTATCTTTTCCACTGGGCCATTCTCAAAACTTTCCACAGTTTAGGTCTCGTCACAAATGCTGTGCAAGTACCCTGTGATCCACTTATGCAATTGTAATAAATAATAATAATAGTTGGATTTGTAGAGCGCATCATGCGAAAAAGCCTCTATGCGCTTGGTGATTGAGCT
>NW_022734397.1:0-550 GCF_011630105.1 Anneissia japonica | reverse complement strand
AGTTCTATTAATGTGTATTAACTAATAACTAATAATTGAATTCCTCTGGGTACCACAGTGGATATTAGCGCAAACTGTACCACATGTCACGTACAGGGTTCTTCTTAGAGTAAGTAGCGTACTGGAAATCAGCGCATGTTGTACCATGTCATACAGGTTGGGTTTCCTAGATTAAGTAGCATACTGGTTGTCAGCGCATGCCGTACCGCATGTAAATTACAAGGTTTTTTTCCATGTAGGTCTATTGCACTGCTGGTCAGCGCATGCTGTGCCACCTGTTAAATGTAATTTCCCTTCATGTTTTATACATGCTGTTAGTGCATGTTTCTTTGCCTTAGGTTACTCCCTCTTTGAATAAAGGATCAACTGCAAAACTTGCACTTAGTATAGGCTGCTGGCGTGCCTTCCTTTACATGCGACCCGCCTTTGGCCTTATTCAGAGCATCCCATTGTGATTTCTGAATTAATACCGTAACTTCTTCTTCGCCTCTGTGACAGTCAAAATGAAAAAATTGAGGGCTCAATCTTGTTTTGACTGACAGAGGTCACG
>NW_022734396.1:0-1161 GCF_011630105.1 Anneissia japonica | reverse complement strand
CCGTCCACCGGGAGATGGTGTACCAGCTGCACAGGTTGGATCCGGGAAACAGATCCGTCACCCACGGGCGGTTGGCGACGAGATTAAGGAACTTCTTTCACGCAGACTGAACGTCGTCTCTTCGTGATCGTCTTCTTCGAAAGCGGCCGACATGATTTCGTCCTTTTTGTCGATGAACGCCTTCTCGGCCGCCGTACGGTTTGCGGAGTGCATCCTGGCTCCCGCGCAAACGGCGGCGAACACGAAAACCGCCACGACGATGGCCACGCTGCATCCGATCATCTCCAGAGTACACGAACGGTTCTCTACGTCCGCGGACTTCGCCTTTTTCACGACACCCCACAGGTCCCAATTCAACATCGGAGTGAATTTTCAATCGATCTTCGTGTCTCCGCTTCTGATCGTCTCCAGCAGGGTTGAATCGGAGACGGCGACCGACCCCGAAGTTCTTTCCATCACCACGGATCCTCCGACTACCCGTTCGACGGTCACACGATTCAGACGGATGGTGCCTTCGGAAAGAAGTGGAGACGCCCGAACCACGACTTTCGGAGGAGCCTCGACGTGAGTCTCGTTCGAGCCGTTCGTGTAACTCAAACGTTTCAAAGTCACGTTGAACGCCCTGCTAACTCCGGTCACGCGCACCGACGAAGAGAGATCGCCTCTCGCTCCGACGTACCCGTCGCAGCGGAACTCGAATCCTTCGACGTGCACGTGGCTGTCGATCAAGAAGACGTTGCATCCGTCCCGTCCGTCGGCGACCGCGATGATTCCCTCTCCGCACATCGGCAGCACGGTCACGTTCGACAGGAATACGGGTCCCAGATCGTAAGGCAGGACGCTCAGCAACGACGACTTCTCGCAAGACGACGGATCTTCCGCCGACGCGTCGTCCGGCACGACCACGAACGTGTCCATCCCTTTCGAACCAAACTTCAAATCTCCGAGACTTCCCGACTGCTTCCGGCACCGGCCCGGCGAAACCGATAGCAACATTAGAAATATTGCAGTCGTAATAAACATCGGAGCGGTCTTCTTCGTCACTCGATCAAACGCTAATCTTCATAGTGTATAAGTGTGTTTTCGAGGACACCGAGTTAACCGACCATGGATTTCTTCGCCCAAAATGAGTTGCGTTTGGCGCTGACGATAGGTCTTGTG
>NW_022734395.1:0-622 GCF_011630105.1 Anneissia japonica | reverse complement strand
ATATATGATGATGAGGATGAGAGGGGTGATTTTCATCAATCATTTTCTTTCATTCTCATCACCATCATCACAATCATTATCATTATCATCAACAACCATTATCATCAATCATAATCACCATCATCTTCTTCCTCACCATCATCCTCATCATCTTTCTTCTCATCATCAACATCCTCCTTATAATGGGGATTATAATGAGGATGGGGATGAAAATGAGGAAGATGATAATAATAATGACATGAGTATAGTAATAATAGCAGCACTAACGCTAATATTAATGTGAATTATAAACTATAAATTTTTTGAAACGTATAAGAATAATGATATACTATATTAATAATATTATAATGTAGTGTAGAAAGATTAAATTTAAATAGGTAAACATTTCCTTTATTAATTTTGATTGTCGTACTCTTGGAATTTGGTGTGTTGACGTCATCATTCCAAATTTGCTTGGGAGGTGGGGAATTCCCGTCAGACAGGCCTAGACTCCTATCGTCCGATGTCACGACGAGGTCGCCACACCACAAATAATGATTTGCGTATCCATAAAACATTTTCCCTAAAATTTTGGCTTAAAAGCACAATTTGGGCTCGTACTAAGCTTTAACTTTGTAGTAGT
>NW_022734394.1:0-2178 GCF_011630105.1 Anneissia japonica | reverse complement strand
GTTCTTCTGAAACAGAAGGTAGGCACAATCTCAGACTGATAAAGTGGCAACAAGAGAACACTGTACAGTATTTAAACATTATTAGTCAAATCACAAAATGATCGGTATTTCCTCAGATCTCATCATTTAAATTCCAGTGATTGCTGTCAAGGCATGGTGGTGAATTATGTACAGTAACAACACTAGTTTATGCAATACTCTAGCAATAAATCTACTAACAAATTTTTGACATTTTTGACTGAAATGTTTTAATGTACAGTAGCTTAAATATAGAAGAAAACCTTATAATTGCAGACATATGCTTTTGTTCCATTTCAGATTTTTACAGATATTTTATCTACCATCTTTACACTCTGTAGATAGACGTGGTGTAGGCATAATGTACAATGATAGTCTCCATGTGATAACCCTATTTTCTATGTACGATTGGATGGTTTATATGATTCTTAAATGTTTAATTATTTTATATCATTGTCAGATGAGTTAAGTGTGCTTAAATTTATTGTCTCAAACTGGTATGATGGCCTTAGTAGTCTTGGTATGCTGAAAGTATTGTTCAGAGATATGGTGAATTTCATGACATTATCTCAGGCAAACAGCATGATGGATTTGCTGAATACATTACATGGTCAACTGGATTTTGGACTCATCTGTGATACTATTAGAGTAACTAAACAGTTTGGTCTTCAACGGGAGATTAAAAGAAGACTGCCATCATTCCCGGAAGTTAAGGAAGGATCCATTTCAAAAACATTTACATCCCACAGACAAAAGCTAATGAAATTTGGTACACAACTGACCAGAGACAATGTGAGGCAGCTCGATGCATTATATAATTCCCCTGCTAAGAGGTATACCGACAGCTGGAGTATGATCAGTGATCTAGAAGACAGAGAGATAATCAATGAAAGTAATATGGAGCCTTTCATTGATTCCTTGAAACACCATAAACTCACTGAGGCTTGTGAAGTACTAACAGAAGGTATTCCTCATTGTTTGAAATAAGAACAGATTATATGTCAACCATTTTACATATACACATTTTATTAATCTGTAATTTCCACAAATTATTGAAAATCAAAGTCAACAAAATCTTTAAAATGTATTCTCAAATTAAACTATAAAGCAAGATAAAGAAGAAATATTTCCTATAAATTAATGTATACTTGACAATGACCTATACCATCTTAAATGCATTTCTTTCTTTATATGACACATAAAAGTAGAAATATGAAGTGGCTATGCTTACGCCAAGATGTAGTGCATTAAGATAGCGAGAGTTAGTTTTACAGTTATGGTAAAACCCGACCAATCAGTTTGTTGGGATTTTAATAACTTTGGCGTAAGCTTAGCCACAGCAATAAAAATAATAGCCTACAGTTAAAATCATTTTACGACTGGTGTAACAATAGCTACAAAGTTATTTACATTGCTGTCACAGGATTAAAATAATTTTTAAAAAATAACATACTAAACAGTAATCCACATTAGAAATGTGATGTATAATTTGATGGAGGCCTAAATTATAGACTTCCTTTAGCTTGTGTCCTTACCATTATTATTATTATTATTGATAATATTTTTTAATATTTTATATTATTTATTTGTATTCAATTTTTAAGAATATATTTTATTTATTATTCTGCTTTCTGGGTTTGATGAGTTATAGATAAATTCCATCATAGACAATTTTTATGCTTCAGCTTTATATTGGCAAATCCCCCCCCCCCCAACCACTAGCTAGGCCTGCTCTCAGTTTCTGTGTGGCTATTTTTTTTCGGATTGTCAATAATGGATGTACTGTATACAACGAAGAGCATATGTACACTATCATTTTTAAGCGTACAGCACTACCTTTTTTCAAGACAATGAAGGCTTTTTCTCTACTACTTTGACTATTATTAGTAGCAAGCCAGGGAGGCCTAGCCTAGGTTGCGTGTTTTTTTTTTGGTTTTTTTTTTTGTCAATGCATATGTACATATGTGCTATAAGTTAATTTCAATGCTCCCTGACGGATAGGATGCACTGTAGGCCTTCGATAGCCAAGGCTTTTTGACCGGAATTGTCATTATTTTCAATTTTCATAGCCATGCATGATCACCTAGGTTGTGTCGCTATTTTTAGTTCCTATGCATGTAATGCAATAGGAACTATTGTAATCACTCTTGCTATTTCCTA
>NW_022734393.1:80453-86428 GCF_011630105.1 Anneissia japonica | reverse complement strand
GGCCCACAGCTGTATCTTTTTGCAGAGGGCTGAGAAATGCTGACCTGGCCAGCATCCATTCACAAGAGGAGGATGAGTTTATTCAGACTATCATTCAATACTATGACGGATATTCGTGGATTGGTTTCAATTCTTGTAAGTAATTGTAACACTGCATGCATTTTTTAAATTGCTGAATTGAGATCAATATCAAATTGTGCAAGACAGAAAGTCATTGATTCTCATCTTAATAAAGACGAGAATTATCACCTAATCATAATTAATTATGTCATTCATTCATTCATTCATTCATTCATTCATTCATTCATTCATTCATTCATTCAATCATTCATTCATTCATTCATTCATTCATTCATTCATTCATTCATTCATTCATACATTCATTCAATCAATCATTCGTTTATTTATTCATTTATTCATTCATTCATTTTTATTTCAGATATTGTCCATAACACATAATAGATACCAGTACAAGTATATTACATAGTACAACAAAGAAAGAAAAATTAATTAGAAAGCTGAGATTAACCACCGTCCGTGTACAAAACAGAAAGCCACCTATCATGTAGCTTCGAATCACAATGTACATTGATACAAATAGTGGAAACAAGTACATCATTACGGCTAGCAACCATAATCTATGAGTCAGTGTTACAAGAAGTAGGCCTACAGTATTACTCACCATACTATGGAAGACTAATTTCTAGCACCAATTTCTAATATTGTTTGTGCTTTTTGCGCTTTGACAGAAAAGAGGACTTTGAAATTGTGAGACAAATTTTATCATAGTCAACAATACTGCCATTATATTTGTCAGAAGATTCCTTTTATACAATGGGCAGTGAATCAAAGAACCACATACACACAGAATAGTTATACAGTAATCACCGATTTTAAAAGTCTATTGTGCTTTACGTTTTTTTTCCCTCTAGCTGACGAGGAACACTGGAGCGATGGAACTTACGTTAACTACAGTGTCATCGAAACTGATGCAGAAGGTGGGTGCGTTGTATACAGCCAGGAAGATCACGTATTCTCTTGGAAAACTCAACTGTGTGCATCATCACAACATGCGTACGTGTGTAAGGATATGAGAGGTAATATTTATTGTGTTAACTGTCGAGTACTGAATTGTTTCTAACGCATTGGTGTACAGTCAAAATTTGACTAATGCTACGAAGAGTTAACAATATAATGCCTTACAACATATTAGCTCAAATTCTAACATGTTTGCTCTTTTCACAGCATTAACCAAAAAACAGAATTTTCTTTACAGCATTAAACGATATTTGTTTACAGCATTAATCCCGTTTACTCTACAGCGTTAACATTTTATCCACAGCATAAAAGAAACTGGAAGTAATTTTTTCACGTATCTGACCATGATTTATGTTAAAGGGTTAACAAAGTTTTATTTCAGCTACCAAGGAATATTTCCTTTCCACTTGTTCTTTGTCTTTGATTTCAACGGAATTTGCTGTTGGAGTGTTGGATCAATCGATTACTCACAAAAAGACGGGTAAGTAAACACTCTTATTAATCTGATGTTCTTGTTACTATTTACAATAGATTATTTACGAAACAACAATCATATGCACTACTGAAGGGCCACTCATCAATAATATTGATATTGATAACAACAATAAACTTATGAATTATATTGTTAGAAAAGTAAACATTTAAAAAAATCACAAATATTTCTCTGCTAAACGAATAAACGTGTAAGGTTATGCATTATCAACCCATAGTGACATACGGTATTGATCTAAACAGGATGGGTGCATTGTTGAAGATGACTTGAATGGATAAGAACACATACTGGTAGGAAATGGAGGTAGTAAGTAGTAGTAGGTAGTAGCAGCAGCAGCAACGGCAGCGGCTGCAGCAGCGGCTGCAGCTGCCGCTGCGGTTGTTGTAGTGTAGTGGTAGTGGTAGTGAATGAATTATGCTTGTTATTATTATTATTATTATATTATTATTATTATTATTATTATTATTATTATTATTATTATTATTATTATTATTATTAGTGTTATTATTATTATTATCATTATTATTATTATCATTATTGTTATTATTATTATTATCATTATTGTTATTATTATTATTATTATTATTATTATTATTATCATTATTGATATTATTATTATTATTATTATTATTATTATTATTAGTGTTATTATTATTATCAACAAAGTTTAGGTATGTTTTTGTTTCCGCCACTGTTGCTGCTGTTGTTTCTCTGTTGCTCTTGGTGTAGTTTTGGTTGTTGTTGATCATGTTTTTTTCTGTTTTATCATTTCGTAGTCATTGATTCTTAATATATCTTAATTTTATCACAGGAAAGTGAACCCCACGGTGTGACAGCTGGAGAAGTACCACGATTCTCTCTTTATCAAGTAATTGCTGTAAACAGGAAGAACAGGCAATATTTCGCATGGAAAAAAGTTGTACTCATAAAATCTTCGTGTTAAATATGACATCCAGGAACATTTTGCAGTTTTTCAGACACCTTTCAAACATTCGGACATTAATTGCATCGATATCAAGAATAGTTTTGGTCCATAATGAAAAACAAAACCAAGAAAAATTATCCATATCATTTAACAAAAAACACTGACGTGCGTTGCTGCTTATCTGACCTGAAAGAAAAATGTATCTGGCATTGGCTACACATCCAGTTGCTAAAGTTTGTCTTAAAATTGATGTAATAAAATGTAGAATCATGCCTAGTATCGAGTGAGTCATCAATGAATGAATGGTTGGATACCTTTAAAAATGTATTTTTTCAACAGTTACCATCCCATCAGTTTTAGGAATTAGGAGCTAATGAATAAAATGAACATACGTTATGAACATTTTCGAGAGATAGAAAAGCAAGAACCTAATTTAACCAGTTAATTTATTTGTAAATAAACAATGAACAAATACGCAGATGATCTGTATTGACATTCTATACAATGTAACTGTACAATTCTGTCTTTCTATTTAGACACACAGTCGTATTTAGTATTAATAATACACACAGTTACAAATCCATACATGATACCTTGTCAACATGGCTGCCAGAACACATGAGTAGCATTTAATATGTACTCCATTGTCCTCCCGCTTTGCAAGGCTACTACCAAGACGTTTGCCTGTGTTCAGTATATTATATCTACCTCCATGATTACATTAACCATCAGTGATGCTGTATGAAAATGATTTCTGGAGGCTTACTCAATTTAAACAGAGAAACTGAACTATTTGTTTTCATAACTCATGCTGGAGGCGTGTTTTCAACATCTTCTGATTAAATATCACTTCAAAGGAAAACTTATAAGCTGAAAAATCAATGGTCACAAGTACACTAAAAATTAACTGATTCAAAAATGTTCTTATCCTACTTTGGAAACAAGGCGAAGGAGTAAAACGGATGCGTGACTGGAAATGTAATGTGAAGATGACTCTGCAGTGAATAGACACGCATATTACTGAATATTCTAACGCTCTGATTATTCTAACGTGGCGATATCTTTTTTATCTTAAATTCATAGTAGTACACAAGACGGAAAAGTGTGTATAATCTACTACAATTTTCTATAGTGTATGGTAACGGGGTAACCCCATATACAACTTACATGGTGGCACAATTAGCAGATCTATGACATTTATAGGGTACCAGTACATAGGGTACCACAAACGTGATCCCTAGGTCCGGGTGTCTCTTGAGTTTTTAGTAGGGTTAAAATAATTATTGTCTATAGTGCTTCGTCGGATTTCCAAACGGTGGAGGGTTGTAATTTAAAAAAATTATTACAAATCCTTTTAATACTTAATTATGGAGAATAATAGTAAAATAATAATGTATATGATTCTGTTTTTATCCCCTTTTCAATCATTTTAATGTTAATTAATTTTTTTTTTTTTTGTAAATTGTACGCAATTAAGCCACAAGGTACCTTGCCAATTTTGAAAATGAAATGAATGAATAAGCTTAATGGTTTAGGCTATTAGCAATATATATATATATTTTTTTAAGAAAAAACATGGCAGGCACAGTGACAGCTTTTAAAAGCAATTTTAGATAGATGAAATAAATATAATTATCTAATCTTCCAACCTTTTTAATGATTCAAAGTCTCCATAGTATGAACATTTTTAAATTTTATTACCAGCGAATTGATTTGTTAATAACTCAATTCGTAGTTGGAAACGCGTATGCTCGTATCAAGGTCAATCGATATAAACACCATACAAATTTCAACATGAGCATATGTCGATAACCTTACCTTAATATATTTTTTATATTTCTTCAATTATTCTTTTGAATGGTGAAGTGATTGCCTGGTATGTATATTAAGCGTGTTTTGAATTCTCATGACAATAGGCCTAATGGAAAAATACCCGGTCCTACCGAACCAATACCCAATCCAATAATGGAAAAATACCCGACCGAGAGCCTAGTTCTAAGTGTTTGGATTTTATATTATATAGAAAAAAAATACCAACAACAACACTACTATTCCTCCATAGCGTATGTTTTGTGTTAATTTGTGTTAATATTAGGAATTTATTATTATTGTCATTATTATTGTTATTATTATTATTATTATTATTATTATTATTATTATTATTATTGTTGTTGTTGTTGTTGTTGTTGTTGTTATTAGTATTATTAATTGTTTTATTTCGTTTTTTTATTTAATATATTCAAATAAAACATTGTATAAACCGACGCAACTGTGACTAAAATAAAATGAAAAACACAAAATATGTAAATATCTTGATAAAAAGAAAATATTATTATTATTTTTGTTATTATCTTTATCATTATTATTGTTATTATTATTTTTATATTTATTATTTTTTATATGTATTTATTTATTATTTTTATTATTATTATTATAGTGTTTGTGTGTATGTGTATTGGTAAATTATAAGAACAGTGTGGAATACATATAGAGAAATAATATGTTATATATATATATATCAGCCATATTTCATTATGTTCAGTTATATAGAATATGACTAGGGCTATATATATTTATTATAATATCCATAATTATTATTATTATTCTAATTATTATTAGTATTATTAGAGTAGGACTAGTGCCATCTGAGAATTTAAGAATGAAATTATATTTACTTTGATAGTAATTTCAACACTAACAAGACAATTAAAGATGTACCGGTATTGTCTATGCAAAGTACCAACAACTCATTTGAACATAAAAAGTGTATAAAAAATGATTAGCCACTGTTTTAGAGTAAATAAAAGACAGAAACACTTCCAGTCACTGGAGTGTTTCTTTCCTCGATAATACTTTCCTATAATTTACGTTTTTCTAGTATAAACCATCATATTAACTGCATGCCTACAAAAATAGGGCGCCTAATAGTAGGCCATATTAAAAATAAAAATCAATTAAAACAGAACATGAAAGAATCTTGCAAAACATAAGCCTATTTTGTAAAATTCCAACAATCATGTCACTAAATGCATTGTTTTCTTTATAATGTAATATTGGGTTGTTAATTGCTATTGGATTTTTGGCATGTGTGTATGTTAGCTCGTTACCTTTTTAATATTATCGGTTGCAACTATACTGAGTTGGACTGTCATAATAAATAGAGTAAATTTCTCTTTATCAGTGAAAATGTTTCGTCTTAAGCTGTTATATATACCATGTTGTTCTGTTGCATTTCTTAAGTTTTTTAAATTTAATAGGGCTAATTATATAATAGTATTATATAGTTTTTAATACTATAAAAATGAATTCCTGATATGTTATTTAAAAATTAAAAATAAATAAATAAATACACCTGATGGATGCAATACTTTATTAATGATACAAATATATATGGTGTACATTATGTAAAAGAATAATTTACTATTAGTGAATAAAAACTTTTAATTTTTAACCACTTCATTTTGCACAATAATAAAGTGTGTACATTCAATGTACTCATTCTTATTTGAATTGTATATA
>NW_022734393.1:69581-80020 GCF_011630105.1 Anneissia japonica | reverse complement strand
GACCAAAGCTGCTAAAGGCCAAGAGAACCCCGCAGTGGCACTGTCTCTTATACACATCTAGATGTGTATAAGAGACAGGTCGTGATTCGCAGAATACACTCTAGGAGACAACAAACTGTACTCTTTTCTGAAGAGTATACTGGATTCTTTAACAATAACTTGCACATAAGCCATATTGCACACAGGACCAACGGCTTAAATACAGTATCTCATTCGAAAGAAGCTGCACTACTGTAACTTCTGCCCTCCAATCAAAACACAGAGAGCAGCGATGGAATTGAACCAGGGATCAAGAGATCTTGACCGTTTAGGCCACACACAGTGGCCACCACTACTTTAGCCGATTTAGCTAAGCTGCTTTCTTTTCCTTCTTGATTTAGATGTGAAGTTTGTTGTAAAGAATTTGCCAAGTACAGGTGTCCTCGATGCTCCAAACAGACTTGCAGGTACAGTAAAGGGGTAACATAAGAACCCTTCTGCTCAGTGTATCTACTGTAGGAGTCTAGAAGTGGTGGGGTGGGGGGGGGGAGGCCCTCAATGATTAAGTGAGGGGGAACTACTGGAGCTCACAAAATAAGGTGATTGTTACTACTTGACATAATTTCAATCAAAGTGGGGGAAGGGGTGTGGGTTACTGAGAGAGGGCGCAAGCTTGTTTTTTCCTAGCTATGCCACTGTGAAACCCTGTCTCTTATACACATCTAGATGTGTATAAGAGACAGTACCAGTACATTTTGTATTTTGACTAGAATGCAATCTGATTCTGTATAGTGAGTAGCAGGCAAATACAAACTTTTCCTACTAGCAGGCCCTAGTCAGTGGCGTAGGGGTCTTGAAATGGAGGGAGCTGATAGGAGTGGGAAGATGGGAGATCGGTGATTAGGTGAGGGGACAACTCGCAAAATAAAGTGATTTTGACGTGATTCTTAACTTAAGCATGATTTGTGGACGAGGGCGCGACTAAGGGCTAGGCGAGTATTTTTTTTTCAGGGGGTGGGGGAAAATCCTAAATATGCCAATACTGTACCTAGCATACCCTGCAATTTACCCTACGGTCCGCCACTGTTCACAACAGTAATTGGGTCGGCTCATGAATTCTGTGAACTATTTATCACGCTCAGTGCACGCCATACACAATTTTATTTGCGACTTTTATTCTATTGGTGGCGCTATCCAGAATAAAAATACAAACATTTCGTTTTCACACATGCTGCTGCCATCGTAGTGAGTGGCTTGTTTAATTGAAGACGGGAGTTACTAGTATTAATGAAATGGATATCAAGGATAAAAGGTTCATGCTCAGTTATGTCTTAAGCATATAGAATTATATAATGTAAACTATTCATACTCTGCTGGGCCAGGTCTAGGCCTAGTTTGGCTCTTCCTCTACCTAGGCCTAGGCTAGCCTTATTAGTTAGAGTAGAACGTAGCCTATCCTAAGTAAGGCCTCTCAGCCCTTGCCCGGAGAGTCCTGCAGCCTACCCAGGCTCTGTCCTGCTAGACTGTAAAGCAAGGCCTGCGCGGGGAATATGGCCTAGACAAATCCATCATTTCAGAAAATGAGGTCTGATTTTCGCATCTATTGTTCCGATACTTAGGATTAGGAGACAATATTATAACTGTCTCTTATACACATCTAGATGTGTATAAGAGACAGATATAACACATCGTTGACTGGCAAAGTTATAGTTTACCATATGATGTCATTGTTCACAGCCAGTGCCGGACCGTCAAGGCAAGCAAGTTATGCAGTGCATACCCTGGCTAAAACAAATTAAAAAATATATAGTAGAACAGTTTCTCCGTTTTATTTAGCATATCTTAGTCAGAATCTTCTATATAGACCTTAATTTTTCGAGTGGATGATACAGTTCATTGTAATAGCAAAGTTTTTCAATGTTTGGCCTAATTTGGTATCTAGGATAATCACAGTCGGGCCTATCGCTGGATCGCATGGAACACTTAGCTGCAGCTACTTAGAAGTTCCGCATGGCTGGTTTTTAATCTCAGCCAATCACGTATTCAGTGAGTCAAATAGGCGTCAGAGCATACCCTGCATTGCTTAAATTTACTATTGTGACAACCGTGTGATGGCGACAGAATAGCCAATTTAACACTGGAATTTAATCTGTGCTTTCAAGTGTATGTGCGCATGCTCTTTAATCGGGACCTCCACTGCCGATCGGGTATTCTATCGACAGGCTTAATCTCAATGTCATATTAAATTTTAAATACTTAATTTGTATACATATGACCGGTATATAAGAAACTTATGATTATTTGAATTGAAATGTGTTAACATACAGGAATATAGGAATTCTTTGAAGCAGATACTAACAACCATGCCGGTATTAAAAATAACATACCAGTACATTTTGTATTTTGACTAGAATGCAATCTGATTCTGTATAGTGAGTAGCAGGCTAATACAAACTTTTCCTACTAGCAAGCCCTAGCATCAGTGGCGTAGGGGTCTTGAAATGGAGGGAGCTGATAGGATCATGGGAAAATGGGGGATCAGTGATTAGGTGAGGGGACAACTCGCAAAATAACTGAGTGATTTTGACGTGATTCCTAACTTAAGCATGATTTGTGGACGGGGGGGGGGGGGGGCGCGCCACATCGGCTAGGCGAGTTTTTTTTTTTCAGGGTTTGGGGGAAAATCCTAGATATGCCAATACTGTACCTAGCATACCCTGCAATTTACCCTGCGGTCCGCCGCTGTTCACAACAGTAATTGGGTCGGCTCAATGAATTCTGTGAACTATATTTTTATCGCGCTCAGTGCACGCCATACACAATTTTATTTGCGACTTTTATTCTATTGGTGGCGCTATCCAGAATGAAAATACAAACATTTCGTTTTCCACACATGCTGCTGCCGTCGTAGTGAGTGGCTTGTTTAATTGAAGACGGGAGTTACTAGTATTAATGAAATGGATATCAAGGATAAAAGGTTCATGCTCAGTTATGTCTTAAGCATATAGAATTATATAATGTAAACTATTCATACTCTGCTGGGCCAGGTCTAGGCCTAGTTTGGCTCTTCCTCTACCTAGGCCTAGGCTAGCCTTATTAGTTAGAGTAGAACGTAGCCTATCCTAAGTAAGGCCTCTCAGCCCTTGCCCGGAGAGTCCTGCAGCCTACCCAGGCTCTGTCCTGCTAGACTGTAAAGCAAGGCCTGCGCGGGGAATATGGCCTAGACAAATCCATCATTTCAGAAAATGAGGTCTGATTTTCGCATCTATTGTTCCGATACTTAGGATTAGGAGACAATATTATAATTTATAAATAATCTCTTACAGTAATTGATTATAAAACCATCATGGGGATGGATAGTTGCAATTCTGCGCAACTATTTTTCTACTGATTTTCCACGCAAATTTGATGTCATTGGCTCAATTCCAACACTTTACGGTCTAAAGTACTACTAGGCCTAGGCTTAGCTATAATATTAAAACAGTGACATGAGACCCCTACAAAGACACTAACTGACAAATTATAACTAAAATATAATATTAATTAAAAAATCCAAGCAGGTGATCAGTCTTGGATTGGATTTACTCAATGTAAACACCAAATATAACCACAAAAATCCTAAGACTTTATTTTCATTTGGTCGTGATTCGCAGAATACACTCTAGGAGACAACAAACTGTACTCTTTTCTGAAGAGTATACTGGATTCTTTAACAATAACTTGCACATAAGCCATATTGCACACAGGACCAACGGCTTAAATACAGTATCTCATTCGAAAGAAGCTGCACTACTGTAACTTCTGCCCTCCAATCAAAACACAGAGAGCAGCGATGGAATTGAACCAGGGATCAAGAGATCTTGACCGTTTAGGCCACACACAGTGGCCACCACTACTTTAGCCGATTTAGCTAAGCTGCTTTCTTTTCCTTCTTGATTTAGATGTGAAGTTTGTTGTAAAGAATTCGCCAAGTACAGGTGTCCTCGATGCTCCAAACAGACTTGCAGGTACAGTAAAGGGGTAACATAAGAACCCTTCTGCTCAGTGTATCTAGGAGTCTAGAAGTGGTGGGGGGGGGGAGGCCCTCAATGATTAAGTGAGGGGGTACTACTGGAGCTCACAAAATAAGGTGATTGTTACTACTTGACATAATTTCAATTGAAGTGGGGTGGGGGGGGGTGGGTGACTGAGAGAAGGTGCAAGCTTGTTTTTTCCTAGCTATGCCACTGTGAAACCTGTGTACTGAACTATTGCTATTTATTTATTAATGTTAGTGTAAAATGTGTGAAGGAACATAAGGCAACAACAGCTTGTAATGGACAGAGGGACAAGTCAGCGTATGTGCCCATCAAAAAATACACAGAAAATCACCTCCTTAGTGGTAATGTAACTTTTGATTTTATTTAACTTTACATTTTGAATAGCAAATGACAATTCAGGTCTCCCTCCAATTAAAGATTTTTGGGACCAGTGTTCCAGTGGCCTAACACAAGGCCCTGTTATTTTCTGAGACTGGGGGAACTTTCCGATCCCGGTTGCTAAAATCTTTTTATTTGTTTCACAAGTTTTACGAACCCTAGGTGCCCCCTAATCAGTCGATGTCACAGACCATTATTCTGTTGTATACTGTATACTACACAGATGGGTCAGGGAGCTAGATCGAGGACCTTATGGGTAGAGACTCGGGGCCCCAGGAGTTGGGGCCCCGTTCGGATTACCGCACAAGCTCTTAGGGGTTATGCCACTGCGGGGTTCTCTTGGCCTTTAGCAGCTTTGGTCTATGATTAGAATAATAAAGCTTTGGTCTATGATTAGAATAAAGAATTGGAGGGTCTTTAATTATAGGGAGATCTACAGTGTATTAAACAGTCATATTAAGCAGTCATGTTGAGATTCAATGTTGGAATTCTATTTGATAATCTATATTTTATATATATATACGTATATATATATAAAATATATAATAAAAACAAAGGTTACAATGGATAGACTACAAGGGTTTAAGCTATTATTTTTCTTAATAAACAATAAAATAATAATAATTTTCTGAACTTGCTCTTCAATACTTTATTTCAGATTATCAGTTCCTTGAGGATGTCGACCGAGCAACAGACATTGCCACTAGGATTGCGAAGAAATTCCCAAACAGGAATCATAACAACGTAATATTCAATACAGGCCTTTAAAAACAATACTATACTACCATAGTTTCTCAAGTATAAGCCCACTTTGTATAGAACACTTGCATACACCAAATTTTATATACAAGCCTTTTTCAGGCGAAAGTCCAGGGTATGATTTGAGTGAGTAGTTCAGCAGCCTTATTGCCTTCATGTTGGCCATCCCTAAAAATGATTGGACATGCTGTCAAGTTTAAAAAAGGTCATCAACTTTCTTGTGAAAAGGGGATTCCACTGTATAAGCCCAACTTTCAAAATCGGCCCAATTTTGTGTTTAAAGGGGGTGGGCTTATGATATTCAACTATTTGTAGATTTATTGTATGCCATTAACCCTTAAAGTACATTTCCTCTATGTATGTAATGTAAAAAGAATAAATTGTAACTAGTATTGCAAATCTTTTTTTTTATTTAGAAAAAGTTTTTGAAGAGGACAGCCAATCAAAAAGGAGTACGTCTACTTTTTCTTCCAAATGTTTTCACTAAACACAAGCAAAATACATCTCGAACTTTCAAAGAAAGGTAAGAAACATTCATTTGAATCAAATACCAAAATGGCTTAAATGAAAAATTGACTTTACACTGTGTTTAACCTTGTATGTTTAACATTTGTTTTTTTTTATCTTCCCTTCAGTCCAAGTACCATATTCTGGTGTGTAAAATGGATATTTCCACAATCGGAATATGCTGAGATCTTTGAAAAAAAGTAAGATTTATATTATATTAATCCTGCCCCCCCCCCCTTCCTCTTGGGCAAAAAAACATTTCCAAAAAAAATAAATAAATAAATAAAATCTAGACCTACCTTTTCAGGACGTGTGAGCTGAAATTTATTTGTTACAATAGGAAAGTTAGAAGTCGGAAAAGCTCATTTCTTACCAATTTTTTTTATGTATGTATACACACATAATATTCCTATTTACTGTAATAAGAATGAGAAAACTTTAGCTTACTGTTTTCAAGGAGGGATGAAACCTTGAATTTTGAAGAACCTAAAAGTCATTAAAAAAACACTTCAGAAGCTGGGAAAGCTCATTTCCTGCCATCTAGGAATCAAAATTTCTCCAGAGGACCCCACCCTTTTTTTTGGGGTGGGGGTTCAGGAACATTTTCACCCCTCCTAAATTTGAACCCAGATCCGCCCCTGCATTATGTTTGTTCTTACATGTGGGAGCGATGGGCGTTTTGGAGTTTACCTTGAGGTCGGAGGTTGAAACTTTAGGTGTGAATTTTGCCTGTGTTCTTGGGCAAGGTACTTTACCTACATTTGACTTTCTCCACTAAGGATTATAAGTGAATACCTAGTAGGCAGTGGTGTAATGATGGTGCCGGAGGCCCTGTGGCTTTCTGAGAGTCGCTGCGTTTTGGGTCCTGGTCTTCGTCTATTCCATTGTGGGATTTTTTAGATGTGCTCGTTTTATAATTATGTTTGTCATTTGCATTCTAATTGTTTTTAACAACAAAATCAATGATATGAGTGGCGAATCCAGGAATGTTTAATAGGGCCCAGGGGGAGACTTTCACTGAGAAAGGGTCAATACAACCTCAGCCCCGTCATGGTTGGGGCTGAGGCACGAAAATTTATGATTATAGCACCTCTAAATGGCCAGAAATGGCACTCACAGACTTTTAATTAAAAAATTTATGGATCCTCCTTTAATTTGCCACTGAATATACCTAGCCTTAATATAATACACAGTTGATGTCAGAAACACATTATGCTATAATGTATCAAGAAAACCCTTTTGGGTCAGGGTGATAGATCGAGGACCACGTGGTTAAGGGCCCCTAAAATTAGGGGCCCTGCAGACCGCCGCACGAGAGTGCATAGGTGTTACGCCACTGCCTGTAGGATGATGTGGCACTGACCCTGGTATTCTTAAAACGAACTTTAGTCGTAGTTCGAGCTAAAACTTTAAAATTACGTAATTACGTATTCTTAAAATGAACTTCGACTAGCACTACGACTAAATGATGTGAACCTCGACTAAAATGATACCTCCGCAGGCCGATTTTTTTAGTCAGCCTTGGGTCAGGCTAAATCGCCGACTTGAAATATTTACCCCACTAAAAACGTGTTTTTTGTAACTCACGTGTGAGTATAAAAGTGAGACGAATAAAAAAGATTGTATACAGGTTTGATATATCTTCTGTGTGTTAAACAAAAGAGACATCATAGTATAGTGAAAAACAGGGCCCCCGTGACCATTTTCCGGGGACCAAGGTTTCTCTGCTGATTCGGCATCACTAGGGTATAAATAAAAAAATGAGCGGGGGTGAGCCTCCTGAAAAAGGGCGGAAAGGGCGGAACATGTTTTTTGGCGGCCATTTTTAAAATGGCCGCCAAAATCAAGAGAATGGCTCATAACTTTACTTCTACTCCATGAAAAAGGGTAAATATGGTGTCTAACTATATGTTATTAGGGTCACTAAATTCAATTAGACATGTTTCAAAAACCTAGGATGGCAGCCATTTTGAAATTCAAGATGGCTGCCATAGTAATCATTGAAAATCAAATATTCCAGTATAATTCCACTCCCTGTCGTTGAAAAATGGTAACTGTCTCTTATACACATCTAGATGTGTATAAGAGACAGTCTCTGAGTCCAATAAGAATAACTTCTATAAGCTAGGATGGCAGCCATTTTGAAATCCAAGATGGCCACCACATAAATTGTCAAAAATCAAATATTTTGGTATATAATTGCATTTCTTCTCGCTCAAAAATGTTAAATTTGGGGTCTAATCATATGTTACTCACATCTTTGAGTCCAATGAACATAGTTTCAAAAACCAAGCATGTCAGCCATTTTGAAATTCAAGATGGCTGCAGTAATAATCGTTGAATATCAAATATTCCAGTATATTTCTACTTCTTATCATTGAAAACAGCCATTTTGAAATTCAAGATGGCTGCCATAATAATCTTTAAAAATCAAACATTCCAGTATAATTCCATTTCCTGTCGTTGAAAAGTGGTAAATTTGATGTCTACTCCTATGTAATTAGGCTCTCTGAGTCCAATAAGAATAACTTCCATAAGCTAGGATGGCAGCCATTTTGAAATCCAAGATGGCCACCACATACATCGTCAAAAATCAAATATTTTGGTATATAATTGCACTTCACCTTGATAAATAAAATGTTAAATGGGTGTCCAATCATGTATGTTTCTTAATAGAAATGGTAAATTTGGTGTCTAATGACTTGTTATGGGCAATCTGAGTCCAAATAACGTAGTTTTAAAAGGATGACAACTATACGTTTTTCCAATATGCCTGCCATTATTATGTACACATTTTACCTTACAAAATGCAAAAATAATAAATCTTTAGAAATACTACCACTTATATTATACAATAAAACATAAGCATTTGTTTGATGAACCTGTCTGTCTGTCTGTCTGGAATAAATCACAATTAGGTTCATACGTCATCATGCTCGGACGATTCATCGCTTGTTTCATCATCACTCTCATCGCTACTGTCACTATCGTTTCGTTCTGGAACTTTAATATCACTGGGTAGGTTTGGCTCAGTACTTCTTTCGGCATAGCACTTTCCATTAATCAGTTTCCACCCACTTTTTGTTGGTGATTGATTGATTCTTAAGGAGAAGTTTAATTGATTCTATGATAGATAGTTGGCTCTTTTAATATGCTGAAGTAGTGAATATTTGTCTGGTGCCAATCTTACAAGTGACTTTCTCTTTTTGTAGGACTTCCACTTGGTCGGCCTTGCCTCTGTTGTGTTTTTGCTTTTGTTGTCGTTGTATATAAACTTTAAGACAAACTTAAGTGTTTTTCAAATGTTGAATTTGTCACAGCAATAGATTCTCTACAGGATTTCAACAGATTTTCTTCTTTGCTTTTTCAAACATTATTGAAAATCTTTGCCTTTTCCATGTCCAAAGTATGCAGAATTACTGTCACAGCCGGTCAAAACATGAAGTTGAATTATGATTTCTGCCATTTAATGCCTACACATATCCTTACAATTGACAAACACAGTTTCCTCTGACTTTCTATAGATCATTAGTTCTCCTGGCAACTTGTGTGCAACGTATGCAGCCGGAACATACACATCTGTATCCTCCGAGTCTATTACTACTGGTTTAGTAACTTTGCAGCTTGTTCTGAGATAGTAGTAAATAGTCAGCATCGATTTATCTGCTTCTGCCTGACTACAATTAAATTCTGGTATCTCACTATTATCTGCTAATCAACACAATTTTCTAAAGAGTACAACACTCAAATTCCTTCAACTTTATACTTCTTCTTGTTGGGGTTTCTTTAATAAATTCTTGTATTCTTGAATTGTTGTAATCGCTCTTCGGGATTTTGTTAAACTCTTTACTTGATAAAAACTGGTCCTGTAACTTCATGTGTGTATTAAGTATTTTCTGCCCATTTGATCGTCATTCTCTTTCTTCATATTTGATCGACTCTTCTTTACTGTATGGGTCATTAACACATATAATGGCTGATGCATTGTGATGTCTTTTAAATATAATATCTGTGCATTTGTTGACATAATTCCCCCGAGTAAACAAGGAACCATCTTCATTAAGCCTTTGTTCTTTATTAGGGACTGCCTTTCTGATGACCATGCCCATATCGATAATAGCAGTGTATTCTGCAGAATTGGTTTTTGTATCCATACAGTGGACAAGTTTTGATTTCTGGCATTTTCTAAATGTACCATTAGCATTGAATATGGCCAGAGATTTAGAGGTTACTCTCACCAAAGTTACAACTTTTAATCGACAAGAGGAATTATATACCAAATATTTTATTTTTGACGATTTTTGTGGCAGCCATCTTGAATTTCAAAATGGCTGACATTCTAGCTTTTTGAAACTATGCTCATTAGACTATTGAGCTCAATAACATATATGATTAAACACCAAATTTAACATTTTTTATAGAGGAGAAGTGCAATTATATACTAAAATATTTGATTTTCGACGATTTTTGTGGCGGCCATCTTGAATTTTAAAATGGCTGCCATAGCTTATTGAAACTGCTTATTGGACTTGCAGAGCCCAATAACATATGAGAATACATCAAATTTACTATTTTTCAACGATAAGAAGTAGAAATATACTGTAATATTTGATATTCAACGATTATTACTGCAGCCATCTTGAATTTCAAAATGGCTGACATGCTTGGTTTTTGAAACTATGTTCATTGGACTCAAAGATGTGAGTAACATATGATTAGACCCCAAATTTAGATGTGTATAAGAGACAGAAATTTGGTGTCTAATGACTTGTTATG
>NW_022734393.1:43599-68685 GCF_011630105.1 Anneissia japonica | reverse complement strand
TTAAAAAAAATGATGTAGAGAAATGCCATCAAATGGGCTTGAAAAACTCTAATACCATGGAGCGCAATGGCGCTTCGCCCCCTTGACCCCCGACCAGGGCTTTGCCCCTGGACCCCGATGGGGGCCTAGGCGCCCCCCCCTATACACCCGGCCTATTTCAATTTACCCTCCTGTTACTTTCAAATTTCTCCTGCTACTCAAATTCATAAATAAACCCCTGGACCTCTTTGTATTTTTATTTCAGAATTTCAGACAAACTCACATTCTCCGGTGTCTTAAAAAAGTACCTACATACAACAGAAAGTAACCCAATTCATCGTCAGAGGTAAGAGCATCATTGAGAAAAGATTGGTGATGCTACCCTTTGGAGTTTCAAAAAATGGAAATATTTAATGGACAAATATGCTTTTAAAATAGTTTATGCTGTAGAGATGTACTGTAACCCTTGGCTCCCTGGAGGCGACTATAATTGCCAAGGCATTCCACCATAGACTGCTGGAGGACTGGCCGAGCGTTAAGGCAGGGGCACGCTAACTACAGCCTTAACATCGATGCTGGTTCCAGCCTCTACTCGGCCAGGGTTCAGTTGGTAAAACCAAGTGTTCTCGGATACGGATTTAAAATGGCAGGTCCAGTGTACACATCTGGCTCGTGTGCACTTTAGAGAAGGCATTTTATCTTCTGTCGTGGAATGATGTTAACATAACCGTAAGTGCCTCTTTAAAACGGCTGAGGTAGTCATGGACCACGCCATATGCAATTCAGCACAATGGCGTTGCAAATTATGGAGTATTCTCCTACCTTTACCTGTACTATATTCATTTTCGGGGACTAGGGAAACAAAACATTATGTTTAATACATTAGTTACTTAAACTCTGTACCACCATTTAAATCTCTCTTTTACCTTTATATTAAATCAATAGTTAATCTATTTTTTTTTTAATTCAACATTTGTCAATTCAGTTTCTTTTTAACAAATGCCATCATTGGCCAATAATTATGTTGAAAAATTTGACATGTTTTAGAACCTAAAACAGCATATGCTGTGCTTTCAAAAACTGCCTATGATGATACTTCACACTCGTATTTTAATAGGTTAAAAGAATACATATGTGACGACATGGGCAATGTGGAAGCCTATATGGAGTATGACAGAAGCAGTCAACAAAGTAAAAAGTAAGCATTTTTCAGAAACCTGGTAGTTTTAAAAGCCTGTTTATACTTGCAACGATAACGATAAAAAGTTAAAAAGCAATTGTTCATACAGAAAATAATATAAATAAGAAACGTTTCAACACTACGACAATTCAGTAATGATTTATCATATATATGATAAAATATTTGTGAAATTATTTTTATTATTATTGTATACAAGATAAGTTGTTATCGAATCGTCCTAGTGAGAAAACTTTTCTTATTACTTTTATCTTTCTATAATTTACTTTTAGCTTTTTATTGTTATCATTATCGTTGCAAGTGTAAGCAGGCCTTAAGCGTTGCAACGCAAATGTGTTATTTAAGCGAAATCTATTATAACCCTCCCGCGTTCAGAAAATTTAACCATGCTTTAGTTAGGTGTAATGCTGTATATTGCCTTATTACGTCAATCAAAGGAGGTCATGTGTTCAGCACTGTCTGTCTGTCTGTTAGCAAGAATACGCAAAAAAAAAATGAATGGATCATCAAAAAATTTTGTGGAATGGTACATGATAGTCAAAGATAGAGACCATTCAATTTTCGAAAGACAAGGTCAAGGTCACAGAAATTCAATTGTTAACTCTCGGACATTAAAAAAAATATAATGAAAGTATTGTGTCTTAATACGACGGGCGATTACATTATTTTCGTGAGGGTATTTTGCAGCACTCAAGAAAATAATGTGCCTGAATACAACAGAAGATTACATTATTTCCTTGAGGGTATGCTGCAGCACTCAAGAATATAATGAAAAACAGTTAAAAGGATTTGTATCAGTTACGGTTAAAAAGATTTGAATGAGTTACCTCTCAGTTGCCTCTGCACTTTAGCCCCAAAATTTCAATTTTGAATTTTAAAGCTGGTAATTGTATTTATTTTCTGTGTACACATTAAATGTCAAGATCAGTGATCTCACAAAACACATTTAGTATCCAATCAGCATTAATTGATTAATTAATTCCATTGTGCTTATTTTAATAGGTATTAAAAACTTGATCTTGAAGCCTATTGAAGAAAACTTAAAAGGGAAGTTGGTCGTTGAGTTTCCCACAGTTCATGTGGTTCTGAAGGGTGATGGAAACGTTTATAAAACAAAAGGTAGGCCTAAATGAGTGTGTAGTGCTATAGAGTTTTGGTGATATTGGACAGTAGTAATAAAGCTTGGAAGCTGCAAATTTCCAAAATTAAAGATAATTATAGTGATGCCAAAAAAAAATTGTTGTGTTGCCCTTAAATGAAAAATTTGAGATCGTTTGTCGGTCGGATTTTTAAATTTTTTTTTTTGAAGTAATATCTGGAATTGGATAGGCCTGAATCTGCTGTCCTAGTATTATAAAGATCCCAGGCCTAAGGCCTCGTAGGCAGCACAATACAAAGATGGTAAGCTTGCCAAACCATAAATTTCAAATTAATGACGGAATAAATACTAACCATGTGTAGATTGAAATAAATTTAACAAAAATACATCTGTTATTTATTTAGAAATAATTATTTAGCTTTGAAACGTAAAATAATTTGTGCGTCCAATCCACATGATTACGATTGGACAGGTCGAGCAACACCATGGCTATGAAAAATGGTCTAACAAGCACCTTCTGTGTAATACAGTCGAAGTTAACTTTAAAAAAAAAAAAAGAAAATTAAATATTTCGTTCATGGTTGGCCTAAAACCGTAACAGAGCCTAGAATGTCTAGCTATGTACCGGCTTTAAAGCGATGGCTAGACCTAAGCCTGTTTTTATCTATTCCTCAGTAAACCTTAAGGTAATGAATTTGTTTGTTGATTCAATAATAATAATAATAATAATTTGCGCACTAGTTGTACAGTAGTAAAAAAAAGGCAATGCCTAGGCCTCTCTACGTCTAATCATGGCTTGACAGCTCAGCGCCAGAGATCCGATGTTGCGTGCATACTTCGTCGTCATCGCAGTTGGTTCTCAAAATTATGCCTTCTATTTTACCGATTTTATGCATGCATCTATGGCCCGATTGTGGTAAAGATACATGTCTGTTTTAGATTTTATTTTCTAAATGTTAATTTCAGAAGTGGTATTTCTCGCATTTGCACTTGAGTGAAAAATGACCTTTGAACAAAATTTCAAAAAAAAAAGCTGACCCAATTTTTTGAAAAATTTTGGTCGGTCGCGGAGGGCAACACAACATATTTTTGTTTGGCCAAATGATCATTAGTAATGGTTGAATGGATGACAGATGCTGCAACGGTGACAAAACAGCTGTGACGAACGATGACAGCACTGGTGATGCATTTTTTTTCACCTAGTCATTGTGTACTTTAAAAGCCATACCACTTCTCCCTAGTGGGGGGAGTTTCCAAATCATGTCAGTTGTAATGGTCTAGGTGTGAAGCCCAGGAAGGTAGCCTTATGGATAATCTCTGTTTAATACATTAACATTTTTATTGTGGTTTCTTTTGCCAATGTTATTGATTTTTTACTTTTTTTTTTGGTATTTTTTTGTTTTTGCTATTGCTGTTGTTTTGCCTTCTGATTTTTGCTATTTGTCTTGATATTATTATTTCTAATATTTTAAAACTGTGTATTTTATATGTGTGTTTGTTAAGGATCGCTTAATATCAGCTCTCCATTGAGCTGCACAGGCTATTCTCATTAAATAAAGTTCAAATTAATAAATAAAATAAATAGCGGTTATTTATTTAGCCCCCTGACTGAAAAAAAAATTTTTGTGAAGGGTTCCATGGAGAAAAAATAGGCCTACACTAAACAATCAATCATTCAATCAAAAATGTATTTCTGTAACTCATAAAACTTTTTGTCAACAAGTGTGCATTCTTTTTAAGAAAGTCTTGTTCTTAATTTCTTCTCACAGAAGATAACAAAAATGAAGTCACAAACATAAATCACATTATCACCAGTCCATCAAGAAAAGAAAGTATGCAAAATGAAACAATGGAGGATTCTAGTGAACAAGTAGAACTGGAGGAGGAAAGGGAAAATGATGAAGCAAAGGTGGAAACTGTTGAAGACATAAGCATCATCGCAGAGCAAAGAGAATTGAGTTAATGATACTGTACTTTGGTTAATGCAGACTTCTCAAGTTCGGAAAATGCATTTCTGTAACTATGTCTTCAAATTTCTGTAGTAAATGGAAAATTTCCGTAGCACCTAATAATTTGCCTTGAGTGCAAGATATTAGTTGCTACAGTACAGCTGTAGAATAGAACAAGCTGGACAAGATGAAGATTTATTGGTCACTTTTTAGGACAATCAGGTCCACTTTCAAATTGGGTTCGATCGACCTGATAATGGGCCATTTTTTCCTGGGCCCGATCGATTATCTGTAATTTGATGTGGAATTTCAAACAAACGGAACAGGATGAAGACTTATGGGGTATTTTTTCTTAGTTTTCACAATGATTTATCAGTGATCCGACAAGTATTTGTCTATGGAAAATGTAACCAAAGATCCTGATATAAAAGTAATTTGTTCTGGACTTTAGACCTATTTGTTTATGTCTCTATGCCTATGATAAATTTCTGTAGTATTTTTGTCTATTTCTATATGTCCGTAATTATGATATATTTCTGTGGCATCTAGGCCAAATTACAAGAATTTCCGTAGTACTTCAGAAGTCTGTTAATGATGCATTTTCTACTTGAAAATTATATGTTTAAGCAATACTGCCTTACAATAGAGAATATAAAAACAGGAATAGAGCCTAGAATGCTCATTGAGAGCATAATAATTATAATAATGCAAAAATGATAATGCGCCCTATTCAAAGTTAAAAAATAACTTACCTCCGCCGCTAAGGGAAAAATTGAAAAACAGCTGCAGAAGAACCCATACAAAGAACAGAAAACAGATAAACGAACAATACGCCCTTTACACAGCTATTGCAGGATGCCTGTAGTCATTTGTATGCTTTTATTAGCCAGTACTGCACTATACCCAGTTTGTTTATCTGTTTTTCCACATGATGCAGTACTTTTATAGATGGCGGTAGATTTACTTTTTCTCTTATCATCCTGCCAGTGCAGACCGGACTACGCTCTTGTTCTACCTGTAGTCTTTGTTTATAATCAAAAATAGAAATTATGGCATCACTGTCTACTTAGGTTTGAATTAAAATATTTTCTTGTATGTAAGTTTTGTAGCCATTAAACTATAAATTTTCATTCAAATTATGTATTTTCTGTTAGCAATATAATGAATTGGTAGAAGACGTTCGCGCGGCACATACTAACCAACACAGGTCAAGTGAACTGGAGGAAAAAGAAATTAGTGACAACGAGGAAGTCATAGAAGGATAAATAATATTTAAATGCAGACCAAGAATCACTTTAAAGATTGAGCTATGAACTTGAACACAAAAATTGTTTGACATCATCTCCGAGCATCCATTTATTTCCCAATAGATGCTGAGCTGTCAGCGCCTTTGCATTCATTTCCCTACCTTTTAACTGCACAAAAAATAGCATTCATAAAGACAGTTGAATGACCATCAGCTTACGAATATATCAATTTTTGAGACAACACAATACCGTCAGCTGATTGTGGAGATTAAAAATGATCCATTTACCTGCCTCTTCATCAGTGGCGTAATACATACCATTGTACGACCAATCCATTACTTGTCAGGTGTGGTGAGGGCCTGGCTTAACAGCTATCAGCTGTCACAAAAGATTTTTAAAAAATCTATGAGCTGTCAACAGCTACAGCCAGGAACCTGGGATATTCATCAGCATTTTTTATTTTCCCCAAAAACAAAAAAAATGCATCAAAATACATTGAAGCAGGGGAAGGGTTTACAGCCCCCAGGGAAGCAGGGCTCAGGCTTTTTTTAGACCATTATCAGCAGCAGTGTGTACCAAGTTTTTTCTCTCAGATATGAAATGAGTTCGAATTAATGTTTGACAAAATTCATTGCTGCAAATCATAACGAAGATCGTATAACAATCTGTTCAGACTTCCACCGACAATCAGCAGAATGCGTCACAACGTCTAGTGCTCACAGGGATCGCAGTTAGATTCGTTGTACGATGCAGTTCGTGCTTGGATTTACTCTCGACATTACTATGCTTGGCCAAAGGCAACAAGCAATAAAGCCAGACTTGGTAGTGCATTGAATGTAAATTAGGGGCTTACTAGTAGTACGAGTGGACTGCCTCTATAGGCCTACGCCCCACCTTCCTACTACGGGGCTCTAACCGGTATCCTGCAGTAGGCCTAGTATTACGCTATTCATCCGTATTTACGTTATTAAAGTGAGTGAAGTCATTGACGGCGAAATTGGCAAAGGTAATGGTATTTTAAAGGAAAATAGCGACCGACAATTAAGTACAGTTCACATCGACACATTATTGTAAAACAATATCTACCTGTATTCTGTCTGTAAAACAAGACAGTAACATTTATGAAAATGAATGTGAAATCCAAATATCGTTTTTAACATAGAATATTCTCTAGAAATAATGAAACATACATTTACTTTCATCGTACATAAAAATTGATTGAATAGTTGGATTTAAATGCGGTTTTCAATGATTTCAACAGTAAATTGCACTCGATATCGATGTTTTCGTTACTAATAAACTGTTAAACTGACTTTCACCTACAAGTAGGTTAGTGATATATTCGCTATTAACAATCCTTAGTACATGTGTTTTGTGCCTAAATAAATAAATAAAATAAATAAACATAATAGATACTGCTCATGCTGTAAAAGAATCTACAGTTTCGTCTGTCTTTTTCTCCAATACCAGACCTGTTGACGTCTCCAACAAATTTAGTTCTGCGCATGTTCGGCAGTCGGAATGCTTAAACACCAATAGACCGTAATATTCTGGCGAATAACGTCGAATATTTTTGTAGTAATTGCCTTATCAGCAAATATACAGCTGCGGATTTCAGTATTGTTTCTCCAGTCACTATAATATCTCTATGCAGAAAAACCATCGGTTTTTCTCATATTTTCCATAAAGGGTGATAAACCATTTCTAATAAGCATAGCTGACGCACTATTATGACGTGGTAATCTAAATATCATTCCTAATGCGTTCTTGTACTAAACTTGCAATTTCCTTAGAGTGTCACGTCTGCATAGGACATATCTATACAAAGACGGTCACAATAAATACAGCCATAATCTTATTCATGGTTTGTAGTGAGAGCTTGGTTTATTGTGCAACCACAGGTGCCTTAGAACTTTGGGCAAAATAATATGCAAACAGATTTTTTAGCATTATATGATATGTTCAGATGCATATTCCTCACAAGTATCAACAAACGTTTGCAACCCATTGAGAGAGATTTGGCAATTATCACCATATCATCAGCATAATTGAGGTGATTGGTTTTTTACATCAGAGACATTACAGCTATATTTAAACTTCTTCAAGGGGTATTTAAATCATGAATATAAAAAGCATAGAGTAAAGGGCACATATATGTGCTTTAAATCCGACTGTATTTAACATGCCTATTTAAAAAGTAAACATCCTAAAATCCTCATCATTCATTGATTGTGCTGCAGTGTGTAGCCACGTAATAACGCAGATACTGAAGCGGCGGTATTATTGCCAACCACTTTATGCGCACTGAACCATATTTATGACCATGTGTCTGATTATATTCCATCAACCAAAATTTCCAGTGCAAATAATGTTAAGCACCATCCTACTCTTATTTTTTAGTTGTCTCCAGGTTTAGGTACCACTTAAAAGTCATCTAGAGGGATTGTTCAGATTTGCGTCGCCCCCTTGTTCTTCAGAAGGATTTTACTTGTAATTCATAAGTTACTCACAAAAAATAGGACCTGTTTTTCCAATTAAGTTGACGTTATGAATTTGAATGCGGATTCTATGGTAATAAATTTTAAATTTTAAAAAAGTGCCAAATACAAATAAGGCGAAGTTAAGAACAAAGATACTGTACATGTGTGCTGAGTATTCAGGCGACACTCAAACAAATTTAAATGATACCATTGTGAAAGAATTGAATTTGGCCTATGTTTCTTTTAATGACCTTTGTACTATTTTCAATAAACGATTCATATTGCAGCACCGACAAGGAGAAGGGCATGTCAACTTAAGTAATGTTTTTATCAAATTACCCTAGTGCTGCAGAGCATTCTTTACCAAAGTCTGCTGCATTCTCTCCCTTGGTAGAAACATTTGTTTTAGGTGAACGTACAGTAAATTAACTCACTAGCTTTTATGAATAGAAAATCTGGACTGGAAATTGGGAACAACTTTCAACCGCAGTAATATCTCAATTGTAACCAACATTTCAGGAAAATGGAGATAAGCCAGAAGAATTCATTGTAACATATTTCTATTCCATATTAAATCTGCTCTTTGGAATCATTAGCAGCCACTTTTTAAATTTAACATGGTGGTAGATTGCAGGCTGAAAGTCGCATCTACAATTTTTAATTCAGCTTCTAGCGTATACTATAAACAGATTTCTTTGTCAGGAATCCAGGATATTTCCTTTTATTTCTTCAAATGAGGACACAAAAAATGACACCAAATTTTAGCATGCATACAATATATAAAACAGTACTACTCTAAAGCGAATTATACTGCAAAATACATGATTTAATACTGTTTGTGAAGTGTGACTAAAGATACTTGATAGTGTTTGCTCGGTGTAAGTCTACGTTCATTATACACACAAAAGAAACGTCTTTTATTCATCGTGCTAGCCATAAATATATATATGAAAGAATTATCTAATATATAAAACAGTACTTCTCTAAAGTTAATTATACAGAAAACATAAAATGATTTAATGTTGTTTGTTAAGTGTGACAAAATTATACTTAATAGTGTTTGCTCAGCGTAAGTCTACATTCATTATACACAGAAAAGAATCACCTTTTATTTATCGTGCTAGCCATATACATTTTATGAAAGAAATATCTAATATATAAAAGAGTACTACTCTAAAGCAAATTATACATAAATCATAACATGATTTAATACTATTTGTTAAGTGTGACTATATATACTTGATAGTGTTTGCTCAGCGTCAGTCTCTACATTCATTATACACACTAAAGAAGCATCTTTTATTTATCGTGCAAGTCATATACATTTTATATACCGGTATTAGTAAAATTCAAACTGAATATCTTGTTCTTGTAAATAATTAATAAATGAATAAACACTGGTACATTAAACTAAAACGTGCTGAAACCTCAAAATTTAAGTATTTATTACCGATTCATTCTTGATCTTTTCTCAGTAATATTGATATTTCTAAAGAAAATGTACTATTATTCTTGTATTAATCAAATATTACCTAACAATATGTGACTACACTGTTGTTTGTGTCACTTACGCTTGTTCGAAATACAGTGTTTAAAAATAAAACTCGATTGCACTACATCGGTGAAATATTCGTAATAACGTCACATAAAATGATCTACGCACGTGAGAATGTTGAGTTTCTTGTCAGTGGCGTAACACTAGGCCCGGAGGCCCTGGGATTTCTGAGATCTTTTTCGGTCCCGGTCGCCAATTTTATTGTGGTGTTTACATATGTTTTTAAATTATGTCTATCTAAGCTATTTGATTATAACTTCTCTTACACGCTGAAGAAGGTTGTAGGAACAACCGAAATATACGTGAAACTTATAAATAAATATTTTTGTGTTCCTTAAGTCTACCTTCGATGTCTGTATTTTCAATTACCATCGTCTCCATATTTTTCTATATATATATATATATATATAACTGACACTGTAAGTGCTACTTTTAAATAAGTTCCATGAAATATCTAAGTATGTATTATACTATCTTATCTGAGATTAATTTTGGTTTTTATGTTCTAATATAAAGAATCGTGAGAAAGACACAATTGTAAGTCTACAAGAACTGACACTGTAAGTGCTACTTTTAAATAAGTTCCATGAAATATCTAAGCACAGTTATGCTATGCGCTGCTTACACTATATAGTATACCGTTATTAGCTTATGTAAAGAGGCAGATGCAATATATTTATTTTATTTTATTTATTCTTTCTTTTGACCGGATACATTTTCAATACAAAAGTACTGTCCTACCAAATGGTCAAGTTATTTTTAACAATTTTAGGAATAGAAACTTAATTAAAATTAATATAATCGAAATACAAAATCATTAGAATTAAAAAACAAAAACAGCAACAAAAGGCATAAAACATGAAAGAAAACAGAACAGAATTTAAATATATGATAAAATTCAAAATTAAGAAATAGCACTTTTAAAAATATCCAAACACATATTGGTTGCATTTTTCCTTAATGTAAATTGGTAGGTTATTCCATTCTTTGGCAGATCTATACTGAAAGGTTCTTTTACCATGATTGTTATTCCAGTTTGGTACAATTAAAGTGTTGCTACTTTTGCTACGGGTGCATTTAGAGTGAATATTTTCATTAAAGACAAGCATAGACGAAAGATGATGGTGCATACCCTTGTAGACACTTATAAATAATTATGTGTAACTGATTTCTCCATCTTTCATTGAGTTTGCTCAATTTAAGTGTGTTCATTATTTCATAATATATTAACAGAAAGTACAACTCTACCTAGTCTATTTAGTAAAATTTGCAGAGTATTTAAATATTGTATATTGCAATTCCTCCAAGCGCAACTACAGTAATAAAAAACTGGCATCACAAGGGCATTTGCCATCATAGTAAGTGTTTGGTAAGGCAAGTAATATTTGATGCGACGTATGACACCAATTCGTTTTGATGCAATATGACTTATATGATCCTTCCATGTCAATTGAGGATCAAAAATTACACCCAAATATTTAAATGATTCCACTCTTTCTATGCAATCCCCATTATGGACACAGGAAATATCTTTAAAATGATTAAGAATGTGAGTAGTACCAAAAATCATAAATGTAGTTTTATTAACATTGAGAGTTTGGTCAAACTTTAACCATTTAGATATTTTGTTGAAGTTTGAATCTAATTCATGTTGGAGTGTGATAGGGTTAGAGGAGCTACATCATCATCATCATCATGAGTGGTATCATCGGCATACATTACACATTTACAAGAAACAACATATCCATAAGCCCACCCTCAATTTCTACTCTGTTTTCATAAGCGCCCCGTTTGAATAAACGCCCTTCAAAATGAGCCAAAATTATTATAGGCGCCCGGGCGCTTATTTGCGCGAGTATGGTAATCCAATTATATTTTATGACCAAAAAGTTCCTTGGGACTCCTGCTTAGCTCCTGTGGGTGAACTTTAGACCTACTATTACAATAACCATATTTATCTGAATTAAAAATGTTCTCAATTACATTGGGACAGAAATGGGGTATGTACAGTATTGGGAGATGTATTGTCAAGTAATGTAGTTTATATATAGTAATCTATTGTGAGTCCATGAGGTGTGCCTTGTAAATCATAAAACATGATGTAAACTCTGATTTGTAACTAAAGAAATAACTGAACAAGATGATATGCATCATGCAACCTATCTTCTTTTAGTGGTCATGAATAACTGTTCTCTTTTATCAAAACTAATCCTGACATTTATATAGTATTTGTAATTATTTAGAATACATATCAAATGCCTAAATTTCTTTTCTCTGATATTGATGTACTAAGAAATATTTTCAATGAAATTATATTCCAAAATAACGTAGTATTGGCAGACACCTTAAAATGATGACAAAAATGACCTTTATCAATTCAATAATGTTTTTATTTTAATATATTATGTAGTCATCCATATACATATCAATTCATCCTATTTAAAGGGAATATTTTGTATCCAACCTTTTTTGATATTTGTTTCATTTTGCATCAGTCGGCCTAATTTTCCACTTAGCTCTACATGCCTCTCAATGTGACTGAATGTAACATTTATGTTGAAGATGAAACTACGGCACACTAATAATTATCCTATTAGCATAATTTAACCAATTAAAATTGCTTTGCAAGAGAGCAATTATTTTCATTAAAGTGAAACTATTAATTTAGTATATAAATCTGGTGATCTTCATATTTGATATTTGTCAAGACATTTTTTTGTTTGTTACACTCTTTCTACTGTAAGTGCCACAAGAACGGCAGTATTTATTGGGTTTCCATGGACGATAGATGAACTCTTTGATCACTTTCTATATTACATAATAAATAGTGTTATTTAAATTGATCATTACGTTATAAATCATTAGCAAATAAAGATGATTCAGTATTCACTGATTTTACAGTAATGTAAGTAAGCAGTTTAGTCACATAGAAATATATTCTTGGCAAGATTATTAGTTGAACAAAGGTAATACATTCAGGATCCATTATAAACAATATAAATGTATAAATATTTTACATAACTTTTAGCAATTTCGTATTATGTTCGTCACTTCCCCATAAAGGGACGATTTGACATCCTTGATTTTTATCAGTTAAACTTACTACTTATTACAAATATCGCATCTTGTAATTCCAACAAAAATCTATGGTGTTTATTACTGTACAACAACTACAGTATACTTTGAAATAATATTTATATTTGAAATATAGTATTTTAGGACTTCATACATTATGCGACTGCCTCTTTTAGAATTATTTTTTCTTCAACTTCCCGCCACTGTGAATGGTGGCTTTGTTTAGTGGTCGTGTTTGGTATGTCAAATGCATTGGACTGTATAGAATGTGTTGATCATGCAGTAAAATATTCATGCTATAATCGCCCGGCTTGCGCAGGTTGTACGTGACGCAGTATTTTCCTTCAGAGTATGATGTGTTACAGTAAATCTCTTCATTTTTATTGCGAATAAACCGTGCAACAAATGGTAAATTAGGAGGAAGCATCTGTGCACATCCATCTCCGTCCATTGCAACCACTTTGACCCGGTAGGGCCGGGTGTTACCGTGATGCTCTGGAATGAGTGTGGGAACCCAAACCGGAATATTAATGGGTTTTTCAAGCAGTGAATGACCAAATACGGTGGGATTTAGTTTGTACGTGCCTAATGTTTGTGGTGTAAATGAGATGGTGTGTGTTCCATCTTTATTGTTTGTAAGTTCAGTGGGTAGAGATTGCCCAGTTGGGCCAGTTAGAGTTAGGGTTAATAGTTCGCTGACATCATGCCCATTGGTATTGACCATCTCGATCTTTAACTTATATCGCCATCCTTGTAATGCCGCACCTTTATCAAGGATGAACATTGTAGGTTTCCGATTTAGTACAATAACGTCACCTAATTTCTGTAAGGCATTTGTAAAGACATTTATGTTACGGATGTATCCCAGTATTCCAATTTTTTCATGCTTTTCCTTTTCTTCTAGCATATCAAGCTCAGTGAGTGTGTTACGCATGCGTTGACTTTTTACATGTCCTGTGGCAGTTTTCCCTAATGTCCGTGATTTTTGTGGTAATCTATCGTCAAGCATTACCAAACTTTTCTTTATCTCGTTACGCTTATCAAGTATTTTGCTTCGTAAATCCCTATACGACATACTGACCTCTGTTAAGACTTCTTGTTCTCGTTGATCGAGAACGTCACGACAATTTTGAAATGTTTTCATTACCTCTTTCTGAATGAGCGTCAAGTTAGTGTTTAGTTGTTTGCCTTTGTTGTCAATCTTGCGTAGACTCTGTTGAATAAAGTTCCTTCGATCTTTAATCTTATGCGCAAGGTATTTAATATCTTCTTCATTCTCAACCTTCGGAATCTGTGAGATAGCGACTAGTTTATGGTGAGAGCCTTTGTGATACTCCACTGCGCAAATACCACATGCAGCTACGCGGCAATTGTGACTGCTGCAGAATAATGTTAAAGCCTGGTTCTTGTGTAAAGTGCACATCATATACTCGTGGATTATTGAGTCCAACAGACCATTGTTTGTGGATGCCGTGCTTGAAATTGAAGCAATAGTCTCCCCAGATTCATTAAATAACGTGGACTTATGAATGCTGTTACCGTTTTGATAATACCCCATTGTAGAATCTTCAGATCGACTGAATTCACAACTACTTTCTGTATCAAAGTAAAAGCTGTTTGGATCCTGATAAATGTTTGACTCCTTTTTTGTTGCCAAGACAACATCTGGATCTTGGTACACGTTTTCAACCGGGCACTCAGCGGATTCGTAATCATGCTGTTTCAGCTCCTCGCATAAATCATAGCTGTTAAATTGGTGTGTGAAGCAGTCACCCAAGTTGTTAGATGTATCAACATCTGAATCTGCCGCTTCGCTGTATTCAGGTGAAATACAGTGTGAACACACAGTTTCAATGCCGCTATCATTTGTAAACTTACTTGATGTGAAACTTGCATTTGAGAATTTTACCAAAGAGCGCAGTCGGCGCATTAGTGATAATTTAAGCACTGAATCAACTACCGTGAATTTATCGCTGAAAATGTGGCCAGTTCTTCTACTAGATGTATCTAACAGGTGAGACAGTGTTTCATATTCAGTGTCGTAAGTACTGAGGCTGTAAATACTATCTATTGAATGCCGAATACATTTTTTCGCTAGCCGATTCCGTGTGCCAATTCGAGGCTGGGTACTTCCAAAGTACCCCTCAATGCTCTGAAATTCCTCAGGAGTGAATGCCATCTGGTCAAGATGATCAAAAACATATGATCATTCTAAAATTTAAACTGACAGTTTCAGTTGAACTTACAAATTTTGGCTTTATGTACTCGCTGTGACATTCAGCTTGACAATAAGCCAAGTAGGGGAAACGTTAATAGTGAAACAAATGAAATGCCCCTTTCAGTTTCATAGCTCCATTGGCTGGCCGCATCCAGTGTCCTGAAGCAGTGTGGGCTGCATTAATATATTACTAGCGATAAAGAAAAATGAATGCGTGTTCTGAGAGCTGTTGCAGACTATCAAGTGACGGTGATCCAAATGACGCAGCCGATCATAAGAAAACAGCAATGATGTCATCAGTTCTCATACGAGTGAGCAGAACTGAAGGCCCAGTATTAGAGAATGCATGATTTTAATTTCCAGGGGAGAGATTTCATTTCTAGTCCCTAGAGAAGCAGAGCTTGCAGCTTCCTGTTGAGTAACTTGCTATGAGACACAAGTCTTGTTTATTACAAGAATTTTTAAAGATAAATACCAGCACTGTTCACCTCCTTTCAATGCTTGTTATACCCCTCACCTGAAACAATAAGCAATATTTTATGACTAGGCTATAATAATGAGCATTTTAATCAAATACAATAACTTTTTTAATAGTACTTTACAAAATTAAGAGACTTGAAGGACACAAGTACAATTATGTTTAAAATATTTTGACTTTTGACTTTATTATTTTAATATTGATATTATCTTATTCATAATTGTTAATACCATTAACTAATATCCATACTATTAATACCATTACTGTTATTTTTTTAATGGATATTTGATTAATTTTGAATGTTCATACTTTATCATGTTAGACATTTCCAAGTATATTTTGTTATGGATGAAAAACATTCTTTAATGATTTGGTTTCTTAACCATAATTTTGTAAATATGAGGTTTGTTTTGTTGAAATTTTAAAGTAATTTTATGACCTTTTTGTGTTGTATTTAGAGTCAGGTTCCAAAAGCTTTTTAACTCTTTTTTTCTTAATGTTATTAATGAAAAATGTAAATGTTATATTATATATTATATTATTAATACATTTTTTGAAGAAATGCAATTTGACCAATTACCAAAAGTCCACATTTTCGAGGGTAGAATATTAAAAAATCACCCCCCCCCCCCATTTATCAAAATTACTTTTAAAAAGAAAAGAAATTTATATTCAAATCTAAGTCAGAGAGTGCCATCTCCGGCCATCTAGAGGTGCCATAATCATTAATTATCTTAGGTCAGCCCCAACCATGGTGGGGCTGTGGTGTTATCAACTCTCAATCAATGCCATCTCCATCTGTGAAAATCCCTCCCTGGCCCCTCTTTAAATTTCTAGATCCGCCACTGAAAACCATGTATGCATCTTAAGAAATCGATTAACTAAGACCTAAAATTATCAAAAATGCCTGAGCTCCAACCCCTCGATCCCAGCAGGATCCCCTCCTCTAAGCACCCCCCTCCCATCTTGGTCCAATCTCTACAAATTCGCACCCACCCAATACAAATTCTGCATATGAGCCTAGAGTACAATGTGTACTCTATTATCTATTTGCAAGGCGGAAAGCAAGGAAACATTTTTTAATTTGTTTCTGTCTTTTTGTTTTTTGTTTCAGGTAGTTACAAACCAGCTAAAAAAGCGAATTCTTACTTTTAGGCCATCCGCTGTAGCTAAAAAAGTGACCAGAAAACAAGTTCTGTTCCAGAATAATGGAGACTATTTTTTGGATGCATATATTGTTAATTCAATCCATTCTACACATTGTGTTAAAATTTCTCTGCAAAAAAAAACCTGCAGTTTTTTGTCAGGACACCTCCAAACATGCTTAATATACCCCAAACGGGTCTGATACCATGTTTAGGCGTTAACAACTAATTATCTGATAGTCAGAATTTTCAGCGTTGATAGAAATTATAATTTTAATTTGACAACTAAAAGCTGGTGATCAAATTCTTATTGGCCTTTATGTAATCAGAACTGGAAAACAATTTACTCAGGAAAACTCATTTTTTACAACTAAAATGCTATGTGTACTATTAGTAACTATAATGAAAGTGGATGCTCCCAATTTTTAACGTTGATAGGAATGACATTCTTTTTATGATATTAATAATTTAGTAATTTAATTTGCAACAGTCATTGAAAAAAAAAATGGCTGTTTGTTTAAAAATACCTTCTTTATTTAACTAATATGCTATGTTTAAGCATTCATAACTTTAAAAATAATTATACCTGATGCTTAGAACTTTCAATATGGATAGAAATAGTTATTGTTAAGTGATACTCATAATTTGATAGCTTATTGGTATTAGTCTAGTTTATAAATAAAATGGGAATATGCCATTTTCCAATATATATTATTAACTTTTATTTTAACATGTTTACACGCAACCATAACTTAAAAAGCAAATACTGTGATGGATGTTCACAATTTTAGACATTGATAGGAAAAGAACTGTTGAAAGACACTGAGATAATTTTGTAACCTAATTCAAAGTACCTTTCCGCACTCTCTGTAGCCCAAAATCTGCTGTTTTAGGACTCCTGTCAAGCCCATCCCATATAGGAGGGTTGACATGGTACAATTAGAGTTGGAGTGTTCTCTCCTGGGGCCAAATACTTTTCACAAGTCTCCTGAATGACTTTTTCGTCCAGCCTTTCTTTTAACATGTTGTTAATAGAAGCAGCAATTTCCACAGGAATATTGGCTGTCAGGGTCAGATCCAGAGATGTCCAAAAGGGGGGGGGGGGCTGAAATTTGGGCCGATCGAGACAACACTGAACTAGGGGGTCCGGGGGCATGCCCCGCAAAATCTTTGTGTTCTAGACGCCCGAAAATAACATTTGAGACGTTCTGGGCTATCGTTTTTTCTTTTTTCGTTTTTTTACCTCTCAAAAGGGGAGCCCGGTGCCTGGGCCGGGCCAGCCCCCCCCCCCCCGGCCGGGCCGCCCCCCCCCCCCCTAAATCCACCCCTGGCTGTTCAGATGTTTTAACTGCTTTGAAGTTATTCTGCATTGTATTTTTGTTGTAAGCAGGGGTGTCCCCTTCTACAACAGGACCATCAGTGTGACACAGAATACTAATAGTATCATCGTCAGTGTCTAAAGACGAAACATCGTTGTTAGGCTTATTAGACCTAGGCCTACACAACATGTCTGAGTCAGAAAGTGTAGACTGCTCCATCATATTGCTGTTTGTTTTTTGTTTCAACAGGAGCTCAAGTTGATTCTTCACCTTTGATATATTTGACAATACAACCGCTGATTCGGTAGCTGAGGTCTTTCTCTTTTTGAGTTTTAGTTTAGGATTTACCTCGACCTTATGGCTAAACTTAGTCTTCTTGGAGCGAGACATAGCTGGGGGTCCCCCTTCATCTTTCCTCCGCTTCCCGCCAACAGCAGACGACGCCCTTGGTCTAGCTCCAGGTCCACTACTAGCGGGCAAAAGTTGGAACATTCTTCAGTACACCCGGATCAGGGATGGCGCCGGGGGGGGGGGCGGAGGCCAAGAGTGCCCCATCGGGGAGAGCTGCTCTCTGATTTGCGCATGCGCACGCTCATATCTCATAGAATCTCTTCCATGAATTACGAAATGAAATTAAGTCTTTTAACCCACATTTATATGCAACAGAATCATGTATCACACTACACAGATTATATCACTCTCAAATATTGAGATATCACATGTGCATATTATATTCCAAACTCCTTTTACCGGTGAATACAATGTTCATTGATAAGAACACTATACGAGTGGTAACATGTGGTGTAGCAGTAGGCTTTCGGTGTTTTCATGGGTTTGAGTCCTTCACTTTACTCGGTATAAATAGGTTCCAGCATAGTATTGTACTGAATTTAAAGTCGCATGGCTAGCAATACTCAATGGGGAGTGGAGTAGGTTGAGTTTTAATGTATCCGTTGAGGCTGTCATAAGTGATTACTTTTCTTTCCATCTCGCACTAAGGAATAATTATAAAAGGATGCCATCGATATTTACAATTAAATTATAACAGCAATCTATTGTTTGTTTTTTTTATTTAATTGATAGTAACAGTACAAGTTAAAAGCTTAAATCTAAACATAATTGCATCACACTTTTATCATTCCATCTGTAAATACATCAATATAAATTGTGTAAAACAATATAAATATTTAAAAAAAAATTATATTTCAATAACTCTAAAATTTTGAAAGAACTTACATTAATTATGATACCTGTATAGACGAATCATCACCAATCAATATGATTATTGTAAAATATTTTATGGCTATGTTAAGCGGGGCTGACGTTAAGCCTGGCATAACTTTGCCAACACGACAAGGTCAACACGAGACCAACGCAGCGATTAAAGCCTGGCCTAGAAAAGTTTAACATAGTGCCATGCCTGGACTAGTTACTATAAAAACACAGCCTGGCTTGAGATAAGCCACCTAGTTCAGACTGGCAGGTGGATAAACCTGGTGAATTAAACCGGGTTTATCTACCTAGTCTGAACTAGGCTTTAATTATTATTATTTATTATTATTGATATAACTATAATATTATTAGTATATTAAATTTATTATTATCAATATTAATGGTTTTTCTCATAAACTAATATTACTATTTTCGATATATAATTATTATTATTATTATTATTATTAATAATATATAATACATATTATTATATATATTAATATATTGCTTCAAGAGAATAATGCTGATAAGATCTGTGTATTAAGAAGTAAGCACCAGTAATGAATGAGGTGTAAGGATTCTGTAATGCTTATAATTACATTAATTTCCCATCATGCACTGGCCAGAATGTGTATGTGAACTTTTAAGGTTTCTTCTTCTTTACAATCTTACCATTCACAGCTGCCAAGGTGTTGATAGTCACTATGGATACAAAAAGAGGAAGAAGATAACGCGGCAATCAATCCTCTATACATGTAAAAAGGGATTTTAAAAATTAGTGTGCAGTAACCGACGTTAGACAGGAAATTAATGAAATGAGAGAGGAAACAACAGCAGAAAAGAGAATACTTATAATGATCTTATCAGGGGGTTAAGGTCACTTGATAATGATCTGGAAAATTATCATGAAAGGATGTTTTTTACTGACAAAACCAGTCAGATATATAACCAATCAGAGACGAAATAACTCTAATGTAACCATAGAAGATTACTGGTGTATCTTTGTCATCATTTTTATATATTCTTGTATTAAAGATATATTTTACAAGCCTATAAGTAGTGATAGTTTTTCACTGTTAGTTTGAAATGAATAAATAAATAAATTATAGTGTCATCTTTTTAATATCAATATAAATTAAAAGTAAGCAAATTCAAATTAATATTATTGTTCAAGTTTATTAGCTAAACAAAAACAATATCTTTAATAAATTTTATTCATATTGTAATTTATAATAAATAGAAAAATAAGTATGAAAGAATGATAATAAAATAAGTAGGTTTATGAAGTTTAGATTCAACTAAAACAATAATTAGTATTGAACTCAAACCAGTCTTAAAACCAGTCTTAATACTACTCTTCAAATTGATGTTTTTTTTATACTTTGTATGTATGTTTAGAGCTTTTTTCTTTGATCATTGGATATATACATTCAATCTTGCACAATATGCAACCTCATTAACTTACTATAGAGGAGAACATTCCTAGTCCTCTTATGATTAAGTAACACCACAGCAGTATGTCATGCTGTTCTGTATTTACGTGTATTGAACCTGTCACCTGATTGTAATATATAATACCTCTACGATAATCATCACCACCACAATCATTGTTATTGACAAACATTTATCATTGTCATTATTATTGTTTTGTAATATGTTTAAATGGTTATTTTCCAAACCAAGTTTCTATAGTTTATGACAATAGGCTTTACACTACTAGTATTTCATTATTAGGCAGGCAAGAGATTGCTCTGCTGTGTAGCAAAAATAATTCTTCTTCTTGACCTTAAATCTATTGTGGTATTCAAATTATTAAGTATTATCTTTTCACAATTCCCGGTCAAGTATTTATGATGGGTGATTAATTTCATAAAGATATGGTTCGCAAACCGCCGTGCATTGTTCAAACAAATAGTATGTTGATGTAAGATAACAATATACAGTATATTGCCATCCATAGAGGTTATTGTTTTATTTTCCTGAATCTTGTGTGCATTATTAGGAACAGACTACCAGACAGGAATAGTGTATTAATAGGAAGTTAATATCTTTCATCGGTTTGATTTATGAAACCGCTGAGAAAATTTTCACATGCAGTGTTTGATTCCCCTGGAATTACTTATTGACCATAATATAAATGTTTATTTAAAATTTTACGCAAAACGTGTGCCTAAAGTACATACATTAAATTTTCGTTTTTTTAATAAATATTAATTAGTTTAGTTGAAAATTTGATTAATTGTTTGTTTCATTTATGAGAAAGGTACAAATGCTAGATACTTAATATTCTTTTCCTTATTATCTTTATAATATGAGAATGAAACTGATAATGATATAAATAAATGTATAACATTTGAATCATATAGACATTACACTACAGCAAAACTACAAATTATAAAAAATTACAGATTAATCGTTGAATTGCATTACATTAAAAAAATTATTTAAATTATTAAAAGTTATAAATTTGTTACATTACTGACATTATTTATTCAGGGCCCTCTTGAATACATGAATTAACATGATGCTTCTTATCAACGAGGCTAAGTAATTGGAGATGTGTTTTCTAGTCGTGAAAAAAATGTTGTGGTGTCTCAGGATTTGGACTTAAGACCCTGGGATTAGAAGGCAAGCATCTTACCACCAAGCTATATCTCCACTACTATTTATATAATATGTTTAGAATTTAAGTATGCTCATGGCAACTTTCCCATTTTCTGTCGTAAGGAATTACATTTTCACAGGCATAATAGTCTTGTAATGCCCCTTCACATGTTTGTGTCCCCAGCTTTCCTCCCACTCTCTTATCAGTAATGCATGTTGAAAACTGATTTTAAATGTTACAAACATGCTTTTGCTCCTAATCAGAAAATCTTATTTAGTATATTAATTCAATAACTTTGTCAATCCATAGTTTTATGAAGCTGTACAAATGCTAAAAGAATTTATATTCCCAAAGCTTTGAAATAGAGAAGTACTGAGGTGATGACATTCACTGTCAGTGTCATGTTAACGAATAATAAAAGATAATAATATAGGCTATAACTAGATATAAATTCAATACATAATTTGAATATTTCATAAATTACCCCTTTGAAATAATAATTGTAGTATGAATCTGCCATACATAGTGAAAGCTCTCATAGTGTATTTAGGATTTTTATCTTTTTGAATTTATCATAAATAGTCAGAAAAATAAAAAGTACACTTGCCTTTTACTTTAGTACTAAGTTTCTTGAGTATATCAGCAAACAGAATATTAATAACATTCCCTTCAGCTGCAGGGAATGGGCGATGTTGGCACTATGACCTCCCCCTCCCCCTCAAATTCTATATTAAGCTCCCAAGCATGTAGATACCTTTTTTATTTGATTTATATTACAGTATATGCAATTATTTGTTTCTAGCCGTACTTATTGTGTAATGGAGTGTATCTGGTGGTATTTGAATCTGTTTAACCATGAAGCCTCCGTGGTCTAATGGTTATGACGCTTGCCTTGACAGCGAGAGGTTGTAGGTTCGAGTCCCACCAGAGGCATTTTATTACACAATTTCTTTATTCATTTATTTACAGGACTACATTCGTTAAGAGCTATGCTACACGGTGTATTATTATGTCCTTTATTTGAACACTGTATTTACCTTTCTTTGATGATTTAACAGATATATAAGTGTGTGTGTGGCAGGGGGTGTGGGTGTGTGTGTATGGCCTTCTAATAAATTTTTACAGATACAGGTTCTAGATGAAGATCCCCGTAAAAAAGTATTTACACAATTTTCTGGCAATATACATCTTAATAAGGTAATTCTGGTGGCCATTTTTGCATTTTGGTTTCGATCTTGAATATGAAGTCAACTTTTAGGTGGCCTTAAAGTTAATTAAATTAATTCAGGATTAACAAATTCACTGAAAAAAAAAAAAACAAATAATAGGCAGAATTTACTGAATTAAGTTAATTCTGGCGGCCATTTTGGATTTGAGGCCAAATTCTGGGTGGCATTCGATTGACTGTGGAAGGTTTATGTTCCAGATGACAAATCCACTGATAAAACATCAACAGTTGAAACCAAATAATAACCTGCAAATCTGGAATTATTGTATTTTTGCGGCCATTTTGAATTTTGGCAGGCATTTTGGATTTGAGGCCAATTTCTGGGTGACCCTCGATTGATCTTGAATGGTTTATGTACCAGGTGACAAATCAACTGAAAAAACATTGACATAACTGAATAATATGCTACATTTTTTCAAATAATTGTCCATTTTGGCCATCTTGGATTTGAGGCAAAAACTTAAGTGGCCCACAAGCTTATTTCAAATAGCATGGGGTCAGGATGATAAATCCGCTGAGAAAAACTTGACTGGAAAAAATTGCAGTTTATCCTTGGCTGGGACCAGTCTGTGTACAATACTCTATGTCAGCATTAATCGACTGGATACATTGTCTAAAAAAACATTACCACATGACATAATATTTAATATAAATAGAGCAGAACAGTAGGCCGAGATATCACAGGATGTTATATAGCTTTAGGTTCTTATTACCTTGCTAACTAATTCCCTTCCTTCGTTAATGAGACTGTAGCTTCAGGTGTGATTTGAACTTGATCTTCTAGAATATTTCCTGTCTGCATACCTTTTGATTACACTGGTTTAGCATATCAGGAATTCCAATTTGTAAAAATACATTTTGCACATGTTTTATCTTACTGTCCAAATAAAATTAGTATAATCTACTTGATTTTGTTTTGACATATCAAATAGGATCATTTGTTGCATAGCTTCGGGCTATACATAATTAGCATCATGAACACATATTATTCTTAGCATTAAATTAGCAGTAAATCTATTCTTTTTAACAATCCGCTAGAATAATAATGAGTTTATTATTTTTCTTGTTATTAATATGTGATGTTTTGTTTGATCTGGGAAATATAAGTATGCATACTTAATATTTATGTTATAGGTAATTGATGAAATCTTAAGCTACACTATCAAATTTGTGACAAATAAAAGTGATACCCATATTTGTGTGTAAAATGACGTCCACATCATCCCTCGCCCCCCCCCCCACTATGGTTGGAATTGAGGCTGAGGTGACCAAGTTGGAAAAAGACATTATAGTTATTAATTGTTTTATAATATCTAGCACATGTTAAGATATATTATAGTTTTAGTATTGATACAGTATATCCTAGGCAAAACACATGATGTCTCTATAATTATGTCAACCAGACAAAACTGATTAAAACAAAAACTGAATGCTAAGTTGGGACTGTATCTCCAAAAAAAGTAGACCTCATCCATTGATCGAGTTCATAGTCCACATTTCAAGTGCCCTGAGTATCTTACATTAGATGGATTTGTGCGCTATATTAAAAATATTTGTATAATAAGTGCTAGACAGACATGAGTTACGTTGATTCCTCGTTATTCAAACCAGGCTCTCAATAAAAATTCTGTATTAAAATTGTCAATTTTTAAATGTAAATACTATGTGTCATCTGAATCAAAACCTGGAAAAAGAATGCTTTACCAAGTACAATACGTTACCAAATGAAATGATCTGAATTTTATAATTTTCCAATCATATAACGTTCTAGTCAGTTTTCATCATTAACAGCTGACCAAAATTTGCTTTTGTCTGTGATGACAATTCATATTTCGCTATGTTCAATATAAATTTGATTGTTGCCTTCCTTGTTGTTTCCTGTTTTGATCACAAGACTATCCAATATAAAAAAGCAGATTTGTCAGCAGATATGATCATGTTCCCCTAGGCTCACCCCCTACAAATTGCTTTGAGTTTAAGTGCAGTTTCAGTGTGTAATACACTGAACATAAAATTTGAAACAGAAAAGTTAATTAACAATCAAGGATTTATCAAGTTAAAAAGACAATGACCATTAAAATATCAGCTACAATAGATGCTATAGAAAAAAATTTTAAAAAAGTATGAACATTTTAATAGTAGTGTTATCAGCTTTCTCCATCTCTTCTCCACATTCTATAGACATAAAATTGGCAAGTCTTAACCGGTGGTTGAGTGTGGGGAGGGGGAGGGGATGGGTAGGGCAAAGGGAGGTGGGTACATACAATACATACACAAAATCTAAAAAGTTGCTACAAAG
>NW_022734393.1:35259-42869 GCF_011630105.1 Anneissia japonica | reverse complement strand
GACCATATTTAGGCATGTCATGACCTTATTTAGGCATGTCATGACCATATTTGCATGTCATGACTATATTTAGGCATGTCATGACCATATTTAGGCATGTCACATGTTTTTGTAAAGTAAGCTGTGATAGTCTGAATATGGCTTTAGGCTACAACAATTATCCTTGAAGATGCTGTTTTTATTGCTTAAAAAAGATCAAATCTTTTTTTTTTTCATTTATTCATTGCTCCATTTTGTTACGATTCATCTAAAAGTATTAATAATTGTATTATTGATTACTTTGATTGATGCATTTTGCTGTTCACATTTCTCCCTCTATATCAATTCATTTTTCCCTCCCCTCCCCCAGCCTTTGAAGGGTTGATGCGACTTGGTAAGACAAATTCACATTGTACGCTACCATACCTGTCTCTTATACACATCTAGATGTGTATAAGAGACAGTATATGCATATTGTATCACATATGTATACACACACATACATTAACCAAACTACAAAAACAAACTTGGCTTAAATTTGATAAGCTCTACCCCTGGTATTGAGCACTCTGCCCAGGCAATCTGTTTTATAATAAATAATAAAAATTCTGGATTTATATAGTGCCTCACGTATACACAACCTCAAGGTGCTTAAACAACAACAGAGAAGAAAAACCAAAACAAATGCAATTGTACCAAAAGAATTATCAAATATTTGGTTATAGTTTAGTTTAATTAAGTTCAAATGATTGGTTTGATGATTATCAATAAATATTATTATTACAATACTTTGGTATTAAATTGGAATCATTTTAAGGCCTGTTACTCTCCTATTCATCCCAAAGCCTTTCATTTTTTCTTTCCCTTTTGCTTCTTGTCATTCTTCCTTTTCCCTTCAAATGTTCCTGATCTTTTCTTTTCTTGTCCTTTCTTATGTTTCCTTATCTTATCTCTCACATTCCTCTCTTAGATTGCTTATCTTTCCTTTCATTTTTTCTCTTATAATTCGTATCTGTCTTTTGTATTTCATTCTTATATTTCTTATCATTTCTTTTCTTTTCCTTTCTAATGTTTCCATGTCTATTTTCCTTTCTTTACTTTTCTCATGTTTCCTTATCTTTCCTTTTCCTTCTTCATCCTTAGATTGTCTTTCCTTTCCTTTTAGTTTTTTATATTTCTTATCTTTCTTTCCATTTACCATCTTATCATTCCAAATTCATTTCTTTTCTTTCCTTTCTTATGTTCCTTATCATGCTTACCGTTATCTTTATGTTTCCTTATCTTTTCTTTTCTTTCCTTTTCCTTTCTTATGCTTCTGTATCGTTTCTTTCCTTTTCCTTTCTTATGTTTAACGTACCTTTCATTCAAACAAAACAAAAACAAGAACAATGAATTGGCAGAAGTAATTTAGAGGCAGCTTTCAAAACTTTCAGTTATTATAAATAAGTTTTGTTCTGTTTCATAAAGATTATGAATGAGTAGACCTCAATTTTGCTTTGAATTTGACTCATCAAATTCACATCTGAAAATAATAAATATAACACTTGCAACTGTTGGTTCATTTTTAGGGTTCAGAAGGTCTTTGTCCAATCGAAACTGTTCTTGGTCATGTGATTGCATGTTTCAGTCTGGGGAAGCTGTACCAAATGCAGAGTCATCGCAAAACAGATGTTGAGGTAGGTTAATACAATGCACTTTTGTGACTGTTACCAGCACCAGTGACAAATTACAGTACACTGTAGTTAATGTGTTATAGGTTGTAAAAACTGTATAAAACAAAATATTACGAATAAAAAAATCTTTCGCTTGACATTAGGAGTTAATCATTTGTGAAACAAAATGGTAGGCTATGTCAAGTGTTCTATTGAACAGTGGCAGATTCAAGGGGAAACCCAGTCAGCACGGGACCCCATCCCATTTTTTTTTCAAAATTATTTTTTTTTAACTGGAGAAAACAAACAAAGTTGTATTCAACTTTTAATCTAGAGGTGCCATAATCTTAATCCAATATTTTTTCTTACGTCAGCCCCAACAGGCTGTGGCGGGTGAACATTCTATTTACGCAAGGCTCTCCCTGGAACCCATCTATTTCGACTTCCTGGACCAGCCACAGTTGGAGTATCATTTCTGAGCTACATAGAAGAGTAATTTTTATCCATCGGGGGAAAAGTGAAGTTTTCGTCGGGAAACTCATATTGAGGATAACAATCATAATAAATAATTCATTGAGGTCGTGGAAGCAATCTCGACTTTGACTTTGTTCGGAAATCTGTGGCGCGTTCAAGGCGAGGGGGAGGCTAATTCAATTTTTTTTTAATGGAGATAAAGGAAAATTATATTCAAATTTTAAGTCTAAGAGTGTAATTTCTATCTAGAGGTGCCATAATCACAAATTTTCTTACCTCAGCCCGAACCACGGTGAGGCTGAGGTGGTATAGATTCTCTATCTGCTGAAGTACCCAGTGTTGGATTCAAGGGGACCCAGCCGGCCCGCCCCCACCCTCCTAAATTGTTCAATAAAAAAATGGAGATATAAAGATAATTATATTCAAATCTTAAATCTGGAAGTGCAATTTCCGGCCATCTAGAGATGCCAGTAATCACAAATTTTCTTACCTCAGCCCCAACCATGGTGGGGCGGAGGTAGTATGGATCTTCTATCTGTGAAAATACCCTCCCTGGGCCCTTCTATTTCAAATTTCTGGATCCGCTACTGGAAATTACAACAAATATGAAATCATATTACAGTAGCTTGATGCCTATAAAATAATTTATAAAATTCACCAAACTTCATAATATCCCTGGCCTCTAGCATAGATGCTCGCTTCGCTCGCATACTCGACCTTATGAAATGCCCCCCCCCCACTTTCCAAAACGTTCCGCCGCCGTTGATACAATGTGCAGTGATAGTAGCTAAATTAAAACAACAATCCACCTTTTGCACTTTGTTACTTCGGGGTAGTGACATCATCTGTAATGGGGTATTAAATCAAAACATTTGGATACCGCCTAGCGAAGCTGTACAGTAAAGTTCTGTAAATCATGGTTAGACTTCATTTGCTAAGTAATTTATTTGAGAATATCATTTATAAAAAAAACTAATTCAAAAGTTAGTTTATACTATATAGCTGACATTTATGAAATCTTTTATCGCTCTACATTAAAGATAAATTTGATTTATAAGCTGTGATTTTAAGCTTGAAATTGTACCCTGTGCAATGCTATGCCAGCTGAGAACTGGGGGTTTGTATTATACAATTTAGTTCTGCACAATCCAAAATCCTACAAATACTTCCCAATGTAGTATTGTTATGACTTTAGACTATATTACATATTATGGTTATCACTATCTTTTATTTTGATCACCAAAACAATTGTATGTCTCAAGACAATTCGTCTGGCAGGCTGACTAGGCATACACGGGCCACCGCTGCACACACTATCAATCACTTCAGTCAGTTAGGGTGGGTTATTAATATTAAGTTTTATGAGCTTTTGAAATGTTATTTTCTAGTGTAACATTCAAAAATATTGTTTGTGGTGCTAGACGTTTCTTTTGGCTATGAGCTTAACTCCAACAAGCCTTAAGAATCATTTCTAGGCCCATGTCTGTGTGCGCAGCAGCAGCTACAACAAGCTGCCTACATTCTAACTACCCACTACGCATCCATGAACATTTCTCTTATATTATATCCAAGCTTTACCATCGATATCTTTCATGCCGTTTGGTGTCCAATGTTCTACGTCTCAGATGTAGATGTAGATATAGTGATTTGGTAAAATAAATTTCATTTTAAAAGCACAGACACATCAATTAAGGTGTCGTTTACAACAGACTCATTCAGCAAAAACAGTCGCCGAGCTGCTATCTTTAAAGTGTATTAACTCAAGCATTCAAAACAATAACAAAGCGAGTACCGCATAGAGATCACGTGACTGATCAGACGCAAAAGGTGGATTGTAGTAACAAAAATGGAATAGTTCAATCTACAGATCTTAAGATTTCAAAATTTATGTAACAAATTATCACCGTTTTCCCAAAGAGACACAAACTTCAATTTAGATATAAACAATGTTTTGAGAAAAACACGTTTGAAATGGACTACTTCACAAATCCGTAAATTTCACTATCAAGATATTAAAATTTTGAATTTTTTTTTTTCATATTAAAAATAAAGCATAAAACAATTCAAATAGAAAGTGATCTATTGTTTCTTTAAGGTTTCCTTCTCAAATGAGACAAAGGTCTGTATTGTTACATGCCATGATTCTTTACGGGCTTCTAAATCCAGGCAGTTTGTACGAGCTTTAAATTTTTGGTTGTTTCCCTTGAAGTTGATCTTATCTAACAAGTACTTCTCAAATTTTGGTTTGCCTTTATATTGTCTATAATTGGTTTGGGACTTTATAAGTTTCGCTCATTCGAACCAGCTCCTGTTATCATTACATATATTTTGTATTTTAAAATCTTTCAACCATCCGCTTTGATATGTATTGTTTACATACATGTTATATGGCAATTAAGAAGACATTGTTTAATTTTATTAAGCCATTGCCATTTTAGATTACCGTCAAGTGTCTTGATTGCTTTCAGTAATAAATTTGGCCATCTGGATTCGTGCATATTTTGAACATGTTGATAATATGACACTAATAATTTTGGAGGGATTCAAGCAACTGCCATCCAAGTTCACCATAAAAGAACCTCTTTTGCAATATTTCTTGGCACAAGTTTTAAAATCAGTCTTGCCATTAAATACTGTAGGTTCTCAGTTTTTTCAATAGAGGAGCGACTATTACACAACCAAATGGAACAGGAATAATTAATAGTTTGAAGTCCTATTATCTTTAACAGCTGTGAACACAAAACATTTTTTGATTTTGTTGAGAATAAATTTTAAATTTCTTGTCAATTTTATTGTTATATTATTATGTTGTTTTGTAGCATTGTAAGCTCAATTTTCACCAAATCTTACACTTCTGTTTGAAGAGCAGTACTGAGGTACTGAAGGAAGGTACCAAGGAAAGAAAGAATGTAATATAAATACCTACATATATAAATGTTAGAAGACAGATAGAATACAGATAAAATATGTACAGAAGAAGAAACACATTTATTTTTGTTTTAACTGAATAAAGAAACAGATAAAAAGTATGTTATAATTAATTCTTTTATGTGTAAACTTTTGTACTTAAGCAATTTTTAATACTTGTTCACCATCAGGTGACTCACTCAAAATAGTTGAATTTGGATCATTTTCATCAATGCTCTTTCACATTTAAATTTATCATTTATTTATCACCCATCTTTAATTAGGAATTTTTATGTTACGAAAATACTCTAATTTTATATCTTCTAACCTGTAACGTTGACGTTTTTTTTAGATAACGTTTACTGCTTGGACAAGAGGGAGTATCATAAATGAAACACTGCAAGGCTGCAAGAGTTTCATTCATATGGCATCCTTACTACAACATTACTTGTACCATATAGATCTACCAGCATGTCAGGTATGTACCTTCAGATATAATAATACAAATATTAGCAATCTAGTAGTTTCAAGGCTTATGCCCATTAGAACATTATAATTCATAATTCATAATTTTATTTCCTCACATGAGATGGTAGTTAACAAAGGGGAGATATTCCCTGTACAAGTGTCAACTACCAAAGCATAGAACAATAATAATAATAATATAATAATAACAACAACAATAACAATAATAACAATAAAAACAACAACAATAGTAATAATAATAGTAATAATAATAATAATAGTAATAATAATAATAATAATAATAATAATAATATTAGAAATATTAATGTATGTGATAAGTTTATGGTTTCCTTTGATGTTGAAAGTTTATTTACGAACATTCCACTTAATGAATCGATAGACCTTGCGGTAGACTACATTTTGGAACACCCACATAATACTTTTAACATAACTAAATCTGATCTTAAAAGATTGTTCATGTTCGCAACCTCTCAAACTCATTTTTTGTTTAGTGGTTCATATTATGATCAAGTTGATGGGATATCAATGGGGTCCCCTCTAGCCCCAGTGCTTGCAAACCTATTCATGGGGCACCATGAAAAGATCTGGCTTGATCAATATTATGGACCTAATGTGCTATTCTATCTATATGCTATATTCTTCTTATAAGAAGCAGATTTTGTAATACCTGCATGAAATGTTGCTACCCCACTTCTACAGTAATAAGTTCTGCCCTATATTAAAGTCTCTCTCATGGAAATGTACCATATTTATATAACCTCTGAAGGAGTTTTCTTTAAGAAGATGGGGGAAGGGGTGTGGTATATTCCATATCATAATCATATGTATGTTTTTATATTTCATGTTAATATTTAGAAGCAGGTGTATGAAATGATTATTATTACAGTATTACAAATCATAGAGAAGGAAAATGATTTAATAAAAAATAAATAAAAATGTTGTCTTGTTCTCCTTTATTTGTCGTCAAGATACAGATTTTAGAAAGATTGGAGCCATTTTTAAATAGGCATTATCCTCGCTGCATATTTACGGGTACGTGAATATGCTAGGCCCCCCCCCCATGTGCGAGGCCTAGGCCTCAGCCTCGCATACGAATCGTAATAGAAACCAACAGAAATATTATCCATAAATTACTAAGTTGGAACACTAAATATGTAATAATATTCATTTTAATGTATTTATTTCACACATAATAATTATTGGTGTAACAGACGGTCTTGGAAATGCTCTGTATAAATACGATCTTCCTGTGATCGCCGATGTTTCCAAAATGGAGTAGACGCTACTGTTTGAGTCCAACGAAATGGAGGTACCCTTAGTTTTCAGAGTCGGATTTGCGTCCCAGCTACTCAATTTGTTATCTTAATATCCTAAATTATAGATTATAAATTTTTATAGCAGGGATTTTGAATTCATTTCTGATCAAATTTTTTTTTGTATTTTAAATTAACAATTTTCTAGGGCACAAAATCGTAAAAATTGTGTACCACGAATTGTCCATTAAATTACACTTTATCGTTCCAGTCAAAATACACCAAAAGTATTTCACTGTATTGTTAAACTATTTATAAACATATTTCACCATTATTCGAAAAACAGGGCGCCCTCTCCTAGGCGAAATTTGACACGATTTTTCCAGTGGCATTCCGCTTCAACAGCCAGCCAAAGAAAAATCAAGGAGGTGTTCAATATAAAATGGGACACGCCCTCTCTCAACAAGCAACTTTACATGTTAAAGCCCCATTCCCGGCAAAATTTCAGTTTTTAAGAAAAATCTAATTTTTGTATAATGTTATGAAGATTTATAAATATAATACGTAATTGCTAGTTTAACTGAATTTAGACATTCCTAAGAATTAAAAAAATGTAAAATAAGACTGAAATTTGATTTTTTGTGTTCCACACAAAAAATAAATGATAATTGAGGATGGATTTTTCATGTTTGATTTTGCGATAGGTATGCGAAGATGTATAGTAGGTGCTGAAAACATTAGCCTATCCGACACTGCTGGACTCGGCCTAACCTTACCTCAATTTAGGTTCTGTTATCACACATAAAAACTGCCGACATGATATTTTACGTTGCTAGTATTGACACTTGTGAATATAATA
>NW_022734393.1:26785-35242 GCF_011630105.1 Anneissia japonica | reverse complement strand
TATAATACGGAATTGCTAGTTTAACTGAATTTAGACATTCCTAAGAATGAAAAAAATGTAAAATAAGACTGAAATTTGATTTTTTGTGTTTCACACAAAAAATAAATGCGGATGAATTTTTTATTTTGATTTTGCAATAGGTCGTGAGAAGAAATATCGTAGGCGCCGAAACATTAGCCTATCCAACGCTGCTAGGCCTAGCCTTACCTCGATTTAGGTTCTGTTATCACACATAAAAACGGCCGACATGATATTTTAGGGACATAAACATGTGAAAGGCTATCATCAGGAAATTAAAAAAACAACACAACACATGTAGGCATAAATATGCCACTTGTTTTAAATGCAATAAACAGGGACATTTGAAATCGGAATGTAAACAAATGCAACCCAATCGAGGACACAAAAATAGTACTCGACGACTCGACGAGGTAGCAACACCGGATGACTATGAAACATCAGGTAATGACATTTTTGTTGACTCACTTTTGCACTTCGCCAGGCAGTTGAGCAAGAATTAAACCGGATGCAGGAAGAAGGAGTGATTTACCCAGTGGATTTTAGTCAATGGGCGACCCCATTGGTCTGTGTTCCAAAGGCCGATGGAAGAGTACGCGTTTGTGGAGACTATAAAGTAACAGTAAACCCAAGTTTACATTGTGATCAATATCCAATTCCAACTCCAGAGGAGGTATTTACTAAACTGGGGGGAGGAAAACAATATTCAAAAATTGATTTGAAATGTACATACCAACAGTTAGTTTTGGAAGACGAGGCACAAGAAGTAGTAACGATAAACACACATCGCGGTTTATACCGATACACGAGATTACCGTTTGGAATTTCTTCGAGTCCAGCCATATGGCAGCGATTCATAGAACAAGTGATAGCAGGACTAGAAGGGACATGTGCAATAATGGACGATGTCCATTCTCTGGCTCATCCGACACAGAGCATATCAGGAATTTAGAGAAAATTTCAAACAATTTCGAAATGCTCAAAATGGCCTGAAACATGCTCTAATTTAGTCAAAAAGTGATTTTGAGTATTTTAAAAATTTGACGCACGAGTACTCGCGCGTAATGAAGCGCACGCGTAAAATTAAGGTACAACACATTCAACATTAACCCGAAGTTAATGCTCGTTAATGCTTAGGCTGATATGATCGATAATGTAAAAATGCAAAATTGCGCGTAGATGACGTCACGCATGACTGAGCGCGTTGAAAAGCTTACAATGACTATTCCAGACCAAGCTAAATGTTCGTTGACAGCGATTGTGCGTAACTCGTGGTATTTTTTGAGATATCGTGCGAACAGAAAAGGGGAGAAAGAAAGAAGAATAAAAAGAAAAAAAAGATCCTGACAATAACAAGAGGTGATCCGCTCGAGAAGCGGATCACCAAAGTATAATAATCATAATACAGTATAGTGATCATAACAAAAATGACAATGGTATAAAGGTTGAACATTACAAATTATTGATATCTAAATGTCATTGAGAGATTTTTCCGGAATGTGGAGATAGATGGCGATTGTCTGCAGGTTAAATTGTATGGAACGCCAAAAGGACAAATTACAAGTGGCGCAGTGCAAAAGTCAGTCGCAGTGCAGAAGTCAAGTGGTTCGGTGCAAAACTGAAGTGGTGCAGTGCAAAACTAAAGACGGATTATTAATAGTTTTACCATTAATAATAAATGAATCACCGATAAGTTTTGTCTTCCGTCTGCATTTGATAAAGGACCAAAATAGTTTTCTGTTATCCCTCCCCTGAAAAATACTTGTGATGTGGTTACTGTAAGTAGTTTGGTCTCTAAACTTACTCTGTTCCTAATTACTTACTATAATAAGCATTATGGTCTTAGTATGACACGCCTTCTTGAAAAGGGTCCTCTTCTTTATAATTAATTTATGCACATCTTTTGTGATCCATGGTTTTGCTTTTTTGCAAGAAGTTCGAATTGGATTACATTCATTTACACAATTGAAAAACATGTTAGTAAAATCTTGCCATGCAGCATTGATATCATCGAATTTAATCAAATCCCAAGTTGCATTAGCCACAGTTCATTAAAATGCTCCACATCTGCTTTGTTATATTGGAAGGACGGCAAACAATGCTTTTTAAATTAACTGATGCACCACAAAATTTAAATGACGCAATACTGTGATCCAAATTTCCTAGGCCCAGTGGCATAACAGGCGGGGGGCAGGGGGGCAGACTGAAATTATTACCTTTGTTCCCCCCTGACCCAAGACCCCTGTTATGCGCCTGCCTAGGCCAGATCAATTTCAACATCAACAACTCTATTAAATCATTGGATGAATGTGTTATCTCAGTTACCATCTGTTCAAAGCAGTATAAATCAATCAAATTCTGAAGCTACTTTTTAAGCAGAGATGTTCTACCATTAGGCAACCAATCAACATTAAAATCGCCCATAAGCATTAAGTGATTCCAGGACCAATTCCAATGATCGTATACTTGCATTCATTCGGTGGTTTGTAGTAACTCCCGCACAACCACGTATCATTTCCCAGTATTATTTTGGCAAAACAATTTCAGTACAAGTGTTTCTAGGCAAAACAATAGTTCCTGCTCCAGATGGTTAGAAATAGCGAGCATAACACCACCTCTATGGCAATTTATCATCTAATAGAAGCGATGAAGGAATGCTTGAATATTCATTGGTACACTCATTGACATTAATATTTTATCTTGTAGGGAACAGAATCAGAATATGAAGTCCTATTAAAATTCTTGAAATTATCAGATGAAATCAAAGGGCCTGTTGATGCAGGTGTACTTGCAACCGTCACTAAATGGTGTATGCAACTAGATGAAGTGGCAAAACAGTCTGTCTCAGAAACACAGGTCAGGAAAATGCTCTTCTTTAAATAAAACAAAAAGTAGTTTGTGTATGGTCATCAACAATAGTGCAATTGTATACAAACAATGAATATTTATGAGTGCAATGGGAAGAATATTTTTATTTCTTGAAAGATAGATAACAATTAGTAAGTGAGATGAAATGGTGTATAAATAACATAAGAAATCTTCCAATCAAATGAAGAGGATCTCTTTTGGTGTTTGGATATGACAGTCCAAGTGGACTGAAGTTATGCCATTGCCATTGGATTTACTGTAGTATGCTTCATGTTGTGAGGATTGGATATGGTGGCAGTTTATACCTTGCAATCTAATGTATAATGTATGTAGATTTAAAGAATAAAAATACATGTATTAGTTTAATACAGTTTTATTAAGGTATGATTGTTAACATGAAATGAAATAAATGTATATTCAAATAGATTTAAAAAAAATGTATACAATTAGATCAAAGTCAATTTAATATAAGAGGGAAATCGTAACAGATAAATGAAAAAAAAAATGAATAAATAAATGATAAATGAATCATCATGGTTTTTTTTTTGCATATCTCTTCATAGCAACTGCTGGCATTGAATCACATAAACTTTTTGGCACCACATCTAATTCAACTGCCACAAGAATTCAGCAAGTTGTTCCAGTACTATAGCAAACTAACATGTAGTCTATGTACTGCTGTCCGCAGGAGCCCAACACTCTGCCTAGTTTGTGGAAGCCTTGTTAGTTTACATACCACTTGCTGCAAGCAGAGGCCTAGCAATGAAGGTCTTTCGGTAGGGCTTTATGTTTTTACGTAAAATTCATTAAAAATGGGTGGATTTCTTTCGGTAGGGCTTTATGTTTTTACGTAAAATTCATTAAAAATGGGTGGATTTTAAAAATTGGTTACAAAAAATCAATTCAAACTAGTATTGCCAAATAATAGAGATCTGAGGCATGTCATCATGTTGTCGCACAGGTTGAGTAAATGAGCTATCAAATATAAAAATTTAAAGATTTTTTTTGAGTGTCAATAATAACATGTAACTAGATTTGAACTCACTGAGGACGAGTTTGGTAATCCGCCGAACTTTGACCCTCAGGAAGCGCGAACGGTATGGGTTGAAATTTTTTTAAATGCTCCAAATGGCCTAAAATATGCTCTAGTTAGTTTTTTTTAAAGTGTAATATTAAACATTTGAAAAGATTTACATGTGCATACGCGGACGCCTGTGCACATTTTAATGGCACAAAAAGTTTACTTGTGGCCCGGTATTTATTAATCTCAGCTTAGCAAATGTCTTAAGTCAAAAAAGTTAAGATGTCCCTAATAAATATCTTAAGCTGATTTATTACCCAATCTTAGCATAAAAATCGTCTTAGATGGTGCCCACGTACAATCTTTCTAATTTTAAGAAATTTTTTAGCTAAGCAATATTGATAAATTTGACTTAAGCAAAAAAATGTACTTGACGAATTTAAGCTGAATTCTAGTTTGTTAAATGTGGCCCCTGTTATAAAAACAGTTTCAGGAACCCAAAACATGTAACAAAACGTAATTTCCAGTTTCAGTACGTGAAGTGCGCGTGGAAATGAGCGTACGGTGCGTAAAATATGGAAAGTTTTGGGATGCTGAAAATGACCTGAAACGTGATTTAAATTATCTGAAAAGTGAAATTGATCCTTGTCAAGAGTAATTTAAAAACAACTGTTGGTTGGTAATGCCACACAAGTTTTCCCTTCATAATGTACATATATCAATCTGATAGCATTGAAATACAGTCTGCCGCCCTCTATCGTCAATGATATTTGATAAATTTGAAGAAAGAGAGATGAAAAGGCTCCAAAAATTCATTCTTTTTTACCATGATAACGTCATCAAAATGAAAAATAAATGGACACTTCCAAAAGAGAATTGCCTCAGCTATAACATACTCCCAGGTGGTAGACGATCAATCAAGAATAAGCGAGATACTGTACGTTCAAACGAGTATAAAAATAATGACGTCATAAATAAAAATTCAGTTTTTTCTTAATTCAAATGGCAATATGATGTCACAACGTCCGATCAGCCATTATGATCTATAAAAACATATCTACAACTCATGTGCTTTCAGAATATGTAATAAAAATTGGGGGTTACCTTTCATCCTAAGGAGGTATAACTGATTTAAAATATTCATGGTTTTAAGCATATATAAATGTTGACGCACGCATACGTGCACGCTTAGAAGCGCAAACAGAAAATTAAGGTACATGACATTCAACCTTGACCTGAAGATTATGCTCACTTTTAATATGATTCAGAAATGACGAATGGTTAAGATGATATGGGCTCATTAACCTTTTGAGGAAAGAAAGATGAGGGGGGTCAGAAAAAACATTTTTTTTTACCATGATGACGTCATCAAAATGTAAAAAGAAGTCTTATATGAAAGAGAATTTTTTCAGCTATAACATTCTCAAAGTTGGAAGACGATCGATCAAGGATAAACGAGATACGCTCAAATGCGTATTTTCAAAAATTACGTCATAGCTAAAATTCACTTTCTTTGAATTCAGATTGCAATATGATGACGTCACAATGTCCGATCAGCCATTATGATCTATAAAATCATATTTACAACTTAAGTGCTTTCAGAATATGTAATAAAAATGGGGGGGGGTCACCTTTCATCCTAAGGAGCTATATATTAGAATGTATTGCGCCTCGCTGGCAGCTTATCAACTTGCTCTATCTCTGTGGATTATATGTACAATTTATTCTGCAATTTGTGCCTTCTTGTTAAGCTGAATCACTCTCTGAGTAACTTATATAAGTTTGGCCCTGGAATTGGCTTTTCTGTACATTTTTTCATTGAGTTTTTGAACTTTTACTGTAGGTTATGCTGTTTTGGACTTCACTATACATCTTGCCTGAACCATGCCTAAACAATAGGCGACTGACCAGGTCTTTTGCATTGTTTTTCCTGTGCCTTGGATTTACTCACTTGTTTACAGTCAGTGTGTATTCAAATGCAAATTATACCACTATGGTGTATAGTAAGACCCAGATGGCTGAGTTACCAAATACCAACTTCTCTGTGAGGTTGCCGGCACATATCTGGTCTCACATATGCTTACTTGGAATTCAACGTCAGCCTTCCACTCTGCGGGGATGTAGAGGAGGACGGAAAAAACATCTGCGTGCTATTCGCGCTGAACTTGATTTAAGTGCTGATACACATCTAAACTCTTCTGACTCCTCGTTTTGCAATGGTACTAGGATTGGTTTGTGGAACGCCCAATCGATTTGCAACAAGACCAACCACTTGTGTGATTTGTTAACGGAATATAACACTGACATAATGTTCTTGACGGAAACCTGGTTACGAGGTGATGATCAAGTCATAGTCGGTGAAATGACTCCACCTGATTACTCTGTCATCAATATTCCTAGAGGAGTCAACACTCGTGGTGGTGGTATTGGAGCTGTCTACAAGACGCATTTGAATCTTCATCTCAGGAATGATACTCATTTTCAAACCTAAGTCTTTTGAGCATGTTGTTATTTCATGTTCTGGTGTTAACTTTGTTATCGTTTATCGACCTCCTGCATCTGCCTTACTAAAAACTTCAGATTTCCTTGTAGAATTTGAGGACTTCCTCGGATGTCTTGATCTTCTTCCAGGAAGGATACTGGTGCTTGGTGACTTTAATGTTCATTATGATGCTCCGCACAAGCCTGATGTTGCACGTTTCAATGAAATTATTTCATCTCTCAATTATAAGCAACTTGTTTCTGGTCCCACTCATAAACTGGGGCATACACTTGATCTCCTAATAGTCAAGGACGATGACACTTTGGTGAAGTCTTATAAAATGCTTCCTCCAATTATTTCGGATCACTGTGTTATACATTGCATGTTAGACTTGACTAATTTCAATAGTATCAAGATATCTCATACTTCACGCAATTATAAGTCCATTGACTTTGCTGCACTGGCTACGTATCTTGGTATTTATACAAAATCACTTGGATGTTAATGATTACATTCTCTACTATAATCAGGCTTGTCGCGATGTGCTGGATGCGCATGCTTCGGCTATTACTCGATCTCGTGCTGAACGCTACAAGCATAATTGGTTTAACAATTCCGTTATTGATGCTCGGCGTTTGCGTCGCCGGTGTGAGAGACGGTGGCGACAAACGAAATCGCGAGCTGACTACGTTAATTATGTCCAAGCGCAGCGAAATTTTGTCAACATCATTTCTAGTTCTAAAGCTGACTATTACAAAGACAGGCTCATGAACTGTAATGTTAAGGACATGTACAGAACGGTCAACGAACTTCTTAATAATCCCAACTCTATATTACCTGACTCTGGTTCATCATCTGAACTTGCTAACTCTTTTTGCAGAGCTTTTGTCAACAAGGTTGCAGATATTAGGAAGGAAATTGATGACTCCACTCCACCTGAGCTTATTGATACGTTTCCTACTGCTGCACCTACCTGTTCTTTTACTGATTTCTTGCCTGTATCTGAGGCTGATCTTCAATCGATTATTTTAAATTGTCCGTCGAAAACCTGTCCATTGGATCCTTTTCCAACTTGGTTAACTAAGAATCACTTACCTTGCTTGCTGCCTGTTTTGTGTTCGATTGTTAACCTTTCGCTCTCCACTGGTACTTTCCCTACTGCACTCAAATCTGCTATTATAACACCTGTTATTAAAAAGGTCTCTCTTAATAAGCAACTGCTTACAAACTATAGACCGGTTTCAAATTTACCGTTCATTGGCAAATTAATTGAGAAAGTTGTTTCTTCGCAACTGGCTGCATATATCTATAGAAATAACCTTGCCGACCTTTCAGGCGGCCTACAGACGTTCCCATAGTACAGAAACTGCACTAATCTGTGTGCAAAATGATATTCTTAGGGCTATTGATAACAAACATGCAGTTTTTATGCTATTGTTAGACCTGTCTGCCGCTTTCGATACGGTGGACCATGATATTCTTTTGTAGCGCCTTGATGTCAATTTTGGTCTTAATGGCACTGTAAAGAATTGGTTCCATTCTTATATTAGTAATAATCTTGCAGGGTTCATGTTAGGGATGCCTTGTCCGATGAAGTTCGTGTTAATTTCGGAGTCCCTCAGGGCTCTGTTATTGGTCCTCAGCTTTTCTCTTTGTACATTCATTGCGTTGGTGACATTATCCGTCGGCATTCAATTTTGTATCATATCTATGATGACGATGTTCAGCTGTACCTATCTTTTAACCCAAACACCCCTGGTGACGCTGCTTGCTGTTTATTCAGATTATCTAAATGCGTCACCGATTTACAATCCTCGTTGATCCATAATAAATTGAAATTTAACAGTGGTAAAACTGAATTCTTCATTGCTTCTTCAAATTATCACTATAAAATCCTTGAAAATCTTGTCTTCCATTTTGACTGCTAGATGTTTTCTGTAACTCAAGTGTAAATTGACCAACTCATTGCTTTTGTTTTGTTTTTTTTTTTTTTTTTTTTTTATTATGTTTAGTTTAGCTTTTAAGGATCCCACATGTAGAGCAATGCTTGTTGTGGAATACCCAGCGG
>NW_022734393.1:12329-26742 GCF_011630105.1 Anneissia japonica | reverse complement strand
CCAATGGGCCGACTACTAGAGCCTTGGTCCAAGTCCTGAAATTAAAATTGACATTGCTGCTCATATTTTCTTCACATTGTGGCTCATATTTTCATTCCTTTCATAGCATGCTCAACAATGTGGATCTGGCACAGCCATCTACCTATCTATTGATTCGTCAAACATTTATATATTTCGTGGCGAACGTTCCTGTATGTGGTCATCCATATACCTGGATCACTATGGTGAAGAAGATAGTGGACTCCGGTAAGAAATACTATTATATTTTTACATTACTATATTTTTATTTTTATTGTACATTTGTAATTGCATCAATTGCATACATTTTTTAATTCTTTTCCAAGCAGAGTGATATTTGAAAATAAATGTCGGTCAGCTGGTCAGGATGTTTTAAAATATAGTCCTAATGCCTAATTTTAGGGTCCATTGCCAATCTTAAAAAGTTTATTCAATCTTAATTTTTAAACTTCAGTGAGATTGGGCGGTTGTTAAAGTTGCTATTTTAACTTTTTATAATTCTGTAATTCTATATATAATATTCTAATTTGCCATTTATTGTAAAGTATAACCTTTGGATATATTTATATATTTATTAATTATTCTTTGTTTAGTGTCCCCTTGGCAGCAGAGAAAATTTGTACAGCAATTAAGTTTGATTTCATTTTATCCTGTCTCTGTCAAGGGGGTTTTTTTTTTTGTTTTTTTTTTTGTTGTATAATGTTTTAAAAATTGGACGAAATAAATGAAATTAGATGAAATGAAAGCAGTCGCCCCATGATTATTTGTTTAATAGTGGCGGCGCAAGCATCTGAAATCTAGAGTGGGGAGGGGGGCACCGCAACTGTTGTTTAGTAGAATGGTAACTGCAATGGTTAAGGTACAATTGTTAATTAAAACTTGAAATGGATTGGATTGGATTGGATTTATTCGGTGTAAACACCAAGGATAGCCCACGAAAGTCTAGAAGAAGACTTATTTCCAGTGGGGTCCTTCTGGTGGCGATTGGGCTGTACACCGGGAGACAAACCCCCACTGCGTTCTTTAATGTGCACATGCGCCATAATGCACACGGGACCAACGGCTTAAACGTCTCATCCAAAAGACAGTGCGCTATTTAACTTGTATTTCAGCCCTCCAGTTAAAACACAAGGAGAGGCAGCAATGGGAATTGAACCGGGGACCTAGAGATCTTCACGGTTCAGCACACACACAGTGGCTACCACCAGATTAGTCAACTGAGCTAAGCTGCTCTCTCAACCTTTACGTTTTTATTTTTTGGGCTCCTTTAAATTAAAAAAAAAATTTAAATTTAACATTTTGGTTCTGTTGGCTAACACAAATTAATAATGATATTATTGTAAATGATAACAGGAAGGCAATGATGTCATTCAAGGTACAGGTTGGTGGTGGATATTCTTATTATGAAGTTTTGCTACCCTTGAAATGATGAAATATAATATTTTATCTATTTTTTGTGTCAATAATTGTGATGCCAGCATAAAGAGGTTTTTCTAGACTTTGGATAGGATTATCATAATAATAATATTTATTTGGAAAAACGCTTTCTTAACAGCGGCACACATCACATCAATGGTGCCTCCATAATAAAACTATAACAATCAAAATCATTAAAACCAACAAAATCAACAAAAATGGAATGATTAGGGAGAATAGGAACACTCTCCCTGCTGTTCAGACTTACAAGTAGAACGCAATTTGTAAATACAGGGTAGCCATTCTCAGGACAAGAATTAACATAACCAAGGAGGTATATGTGTGTATGGTGCATGCACGTACATATACATCCACATACACACACATAATACATACATATATACATACACACATACATATACATAGACACATATGCATACACACATACAGTACATATATATGCCTCCTTTACTTATAAAATAAAAAGGCAAATTAACAGTAGGAAATACTTAAATGAAATGAACCACACCAGATAGTTTATCAACATAAATAAACCACATATATCAAGATGATGAGCTGCAGATATGCAATACATAAAACATATAGTACTAAATTACTAAACAAAGTTTACAAGGTATATAAAAAAACAATAATCCAATTGCAGTAATAACAATAAATATATTAGTAATATGCAATAATAATGTAATAAAAGATACTATAAATATGAGTAAAAGTATGATTTTTTTAAAATGAGTAAATATAGTTAATCAGTCTACAGGATTACACTTAATTTGTAGCCTTAATGCCCATGCCCTTTTTAAATAAGTTTTACAGAATTCATCAAATATTATGTGTGCTATAATTGCTAAATTTCTGGAAATCATAGGTATGATCTCAGTACAGTCCCCACCCAACATAATAAATAAAGCAATGTCTTCGCTTGACCAAAACAGATTCCATAACTCTGACAGTCCTGAGTCATGAAGCTGTCCAAACAAATATGGAAAATTGGTATTCTTTTGTTGTTATTATTTTGAAACCTAAAAATAGCCTCACATTTATAATTGTCATCGTTCATTTATTTCAAACCGTATTTCAAAAGGGTGACTCCTCCAGCAGAGCTGATCATTTGGGCCCTCACCAGTGGCGTATCTAGCAGTGTTGAAATGAAATGATGGGTGGTGCAAAGGTGAAGTGGGGGGCCCTCGATGATTAGGTGAGGGAGAGCTAGCTAAAAAATAAGGGGATTTGAGGTGATTTTTAATTACTTAAGCATAATTATTTGGGGGAAGGGCCACTGGTAGGTGCAAGTATTTTGGGGGGTGGGGCATGCTTCCCCACACACCTGGCCCTCACACAAACAAACATCACTCAATATAATAAATAGTCTATAATATGTGATAGGCAAAGCAGGAGCTTAGCACCACTGAACATTTGTGTGGTGAATATTGGTGTATTAGTTCATTTTAAAGTAGTTCTTTTATTATTATTACTATTATTATTAAAGGTTTATGAAATGTTACATGTTTTGACAGTAAATCAAAATTCAATTAACATTTCATTTATTTCAAGTAAGGCAAGACTTTTTTCATACCTTATTTAGCGAACCCGCCGACTGCAAATACTGATGATTTCGATAAAAATAAATTATATTTTTGGCCAATTACACGACAAAGTGGAAATTTCTGAAAAAAATTGTTATTTTTATTACACCCAGTCTGCTGGATTGAAATATTTCTTCCTAATTATTTGAATTTGAAGTGTTTAACTGTCCTATTTTACATTCACCAATAAAATTTTATTTTTATTTTCACCTCCATCTGGATGTTTTTGGCAAAACTATTTGCTAAATAAGAAAACAAAATTTTATTTATATTTTCATTCCGCCCTCCTGAGATGATTTTTTAAAAAATAAGTATGCGAAACAAGGAATAAAAAAGTCTCGCCTAATTCACACTGGTTAAATTTCTTTTTTTTAAAAATATATTTTTTACAGGAGAGGAAAGCCCTTAGTATTAAATGAAGCACGCTACTCATTCCTAAATAATCTTTGGCGTAATCACAGCTTGGATCACACATGCAAGAATTTAGTGATGTTAAATGCATTCTAGAGCCTGTTACTCTTATTGCTGAATGCCTTTATATCGGTCTAGAACCTGCAACTCTCTCCACCACCATCAGTGATGACTTCTCAGTCACAACCTGCAACTCTCACCACCACTGGCGATACCGTCTATGCCTGGAGCCTGCTAGTCTCACCTTTCTTGATGTAGTATGAAGTGATAATCTCATCTTCGATGTCTTCTAGGCCTGGAGCACACTCCTTATCACCATTTCCATTATTATTGATGAATTATTTACAGTATCTAGTCTAGAGCCACTGCCATTTACATCATTGTAGACACAAACAAAAGTATAAAAATCGCTGTACAGAATAATTGTAGGAAGTTGGTGTTATGCAGTAGTTAAGATGATCTGTATTATAATTTTTATTATTATTTTGGTGTATTAAGATCCCAATGGAAGCTACCATAATAATTCCAAACCAACTTTACACTTTTAATCTGAAATGGTCATAAAACTTTAATGATTATGACACAGTTACTGTGAATGAAATATTAATTGACTGATTGATAAGGTTAGACTGGTTCATTTTCCTTGTCATTTCTTGTAAGGGTGGTTTGGGCTCTCACCTGTGAGGTTTGAGTTTTAAAATTTCCTTAGACAATTGGCCCTGTATTCCTATTGCCTTCAACCAGGATTACAAGTGGATAACTCTGGTATGTTCAGGCAAGACTTTTTTTATACCTTGTTTAGCAACCCTGCTGCCCGTCAATAATGATGATTTCAAATAAAAATAAAAATTTTTTTTTAGGCCAATTAGCGTACAAAAAAAAAAGGAAATTTCAGAAAAAATTAAAAGTTTTATAAAATTTTTATTATGCCCTCCGCTGCTTTGAAATCTTCAAAAATAAGATATGTATATTTAAATTTTTATGTAAATTTAAAGCATTAATCATCCCATTACTACACTGTTTACATTCACCATTAAAATTCCGCCGTGGCCGTATCTTATCTTTGCTAAAGGTATGGTAAATTGCATCATCCAATAAAATGCTGCCACAAGCGTGACGACATCGTCCATGATGACTTGTGAAAACGCTCACTGAATGCAGAGGAAGTTTTATGTAGACCTGGAAGGCCTGCTGAGTCATTGTGTCTTGTTTCCCAAAACAAATACAGTATAAAATTTTAAAATACCACAACTACGGACCAATTAAAGGTAATTTCCTGTCACATGTTCCATAATCAAGTTATTTTATTAGTGATTGTTAATGTTAGTACCTTAGTCACTTAAAGAAACATTACTGTATATTTTGTAACAACTATACCGTACAATAGCCAAAACTGTATTAAATAACAGTGTTTTTTCCCTGATAACATTTGATTTAATTCGATGTGAAAGTACAACTCCAAGTAGAGAGTTTTTCTTTAACAGCTTCCTGCTCAAAAAACAAAAGAAAAAACACACCATAATAAATGTCGAACTATTGAATCCCAACACGATGGTGTATATTACATTTTGATTTGACATTTTATTGTGTTCACTTTTGAATCAATGCCACCCATATCATATTAGTGATTGTGCACCCAGAATACAACTAACCTTACAAAACAAAAAGATACTAAACTAATTTGTAACTAAAAGTACGCAAAATATTGTTATTTATAACACTATAATTATTACTTACATAACTAATGGAGAATGTAGTATACAGGCAGAGGTCAAATATTACACTACACAGTCTGCCCTTGAATTCTGAGACCCCTCTAATTTGAGACCACTTTTTCAAAATACCAACCACCTAACTTTTAACACAGAGCTTACCTTCTAATTATGAGACCCCTCTAATTCGAGACTGAAACCACCAAGTAACAAAATGACCTCTAATTTAAGACCACTTTTTAAAATAAAACAGATTCCAGTATTTTTAACAATACTCTTTAATTTGAAAAAATTGAACGTCAAAATTATAACATGTATTTTCTTAAATTCATTATAGGTTTCTTAAGTGTATTATCTTTGAAAAAGCTAATTTTTAAAATGAAATTTTTAGTTTTAGGCCACTGGCTTTTTCATATTATATAATAACAAAAACAATTATTGGGGGAAAACATTGGGGAAATCTGGTCAAGATGTAACACCTGAAATAATGGTATGATCCAAAGATTTGTAAGAAGTGTCATCTGAGTGTTCCCTGTTGGTATGCGCTTTGATGTGAAAAGTGGATACCCAGACCCCTAGTCAAAAGGGGAGGGGGCAGGGCCATTCAAATTCAGCTCCAACAATGGCAGTACTGAGCTGGGTGTGGCCCTTTCAGTACTTGGTCTCCCCACCCCTCCCCTACGATCAGCAAGTCTAGCTACAGAGTTTTAATCCCCCAATATCATGGCCATGGGCAACTTTCAAACTCACTGGAGAATTGCTTATTGAATATTGGGAATATAAGGAAAGGTCAAGTAACACAAAAGAACATCTTTCTTTATGTAAAGGATGGACACCTTTATACCTAAACCTAACTTTTGTCAAATAAAGTTTTAAATGTTATGTTTACTTTACAGTATGCTGTTCAGATTTGTTATTTCAATGTGTTTTAAAATTCAAAAGCAAACAACAGTTCTTTGAAATAAATAATGGTTGTCCCATGTTGTCTTTTGGAGACCACCTTTATCTTGGTCTTCATTTAGAGGTTTCAGGTTTGGTTACCCTCGAGTCCAATTATGCTGCTTGGGGACCACTTGAAGACTGTGGTGGCTATGTAGAGGTTTCTAATATGAGACCGAACCCCGAGACCACCCCAAATTTCATTCAGATACAAACATGTTATATTTTCATTGCGGATTTTTTGGGCTCAGTACGGACTCCAAAAGTATGCATTTTCTTTTAGTTTTATAGCGTATGCGGATTTTATAAGTCCGCAGTGACGATATAACATGTTTACACAGAGTGGTGTATCAGGAAAAGGGAAACTTAATTACCATCCTCTTTCTCATACGAAAGTTAATTTACACGTCATTGTTATTGTACAGTCTAGACTGTTGTACAGTAAAGGTATAATGTATCTTGACTAACAAACTAACAGTCACTAGTAAGTTAACTACTCTTGGTTTACTTCATGGATTGCCATTAATTGTTCTATAGTCATGGTACTTTTAATTTTATTTACTTTATTCATTTTTAGCTAGTTGCTCAATTATGAACTTGTTTTGTGCTTTGTGAGTTCAACGTTGTCTTATATATCTCGCTTATAACAACTCGGAAGGAAAGCAAGCTCACAGCTCTGACAGCAAGCGATTACCATACCTTTAGCAAACAGAAGTTAAGATACGGTACCATATAGCTAGCCACAGCGTTAACATTTTATTTTCATTTTCTACTGTCTGAATTTTTTTAGCAAAACTACCGATAAATAAGAAGACAAAATTTTATTTTTAATTTTTTTTCAACCTCTGACAATCTTTCAAAAAATAAGTTTGCAAAACAAGGTATTTGATTCTTATATAAAGTAAGATGTGATTACAATTTGTATAGTCAGAAGTTTTATTTATAATTTCTAATTAAACATCAGTTCTTAAAAAATAGTGGCATTTGCACTTTTACTTAAAAGTGTAATTTTATTAGATATTTTAGAGTGTATGGAAATGGTTGGTTTTATTAATTGTAGGTAGAATTATTCATGAAGTTTGTTTTGTCTTTTGTATCTTGTGCAATAAATGAACTGAGATACATGCATGTTTCAAAGTGTTAGTAATAACTTTTTATATTTTTTATTTATTTATTCTCTGTATAAAAATATAACACCAAAACAGGTAGCAACAATACAAAAAAAAAAGAAATTTATCAAATTCACAATCCAATTAAACTATAGAGTAAATTATTTTAAAAATGTATATATACAAGGTCATCAAAATTAACAAATATTACAATCCATTTACTTAAAAATTTAATTTAAAATAAGATATATATATATATACACAATCATCAAAATTAGCAAAATTTACAAATTGACATAAAAAAAAATCCCCAGACAACAAGAAAAAGAAAAAAAGGAAAGGAAACATTTACACACACAAAAAACACACAAAAGAAAAAATGCAGATACAAGTGTTACATGCAAAGCACAAACAGAGAATAGGAAACACAATAGCTTAGTATTATATACAATATGTACATTTATTAATAAAAACATAGATACATTATTATTAAAAGAGAACAATATGATGGTGGTAAAACACAATTAAATACTTTAAGATGCTCGAAAACTTACAGAATTAGCTGAGCCCACGGCTAAGTAAGTTGGATCAAAGACTGGTGTCCGAGACCGGCAAGGTCTATAGATAAACAGCAGACGTGTAATAAAGTTAATGATAACTTTAGAACTTTTGGACTGACTAAATGATAGGATTGTACCCCATTTTATACATTTATGAACAGGATATATGGGGGAGATTATTATGACATCACCACATAACTTTAAGATGAATTTACTAACTTTGAGATGAATTTGGGAATGACATCATCTCCTTAAAGATGAAGTTGTAGATGACATCATCACACAACTCAGATTCAACAGTCCCTTAGGAATATTAGCCAACAGGTGATTTGGACAACAAAATTTATGAGGGCACTTTAGAACGAACTTTGTACATGCACTCTACAATATGGTAATACAGACTAAACTATTACAAAGTATAGTAAAAATAACATAACAGTATTTAACATTGTATTAAGTAAAATAAATGTATTAGGTATAACCTAACACCTAACACAAGACACCAGCAAAGGAACTTAAATTATACAAACCACAAAACAAGCAAAAACGTCAGCATCACAAAAACAAACAAAAAAAACACAACCACCAAAAAACACATACACGAGATTAAGATCAAGTACTGCACTGAAATTATACTTAATTAGCAATGTGTTTACCTATACTTATTTAGAATTTTACAAATAGTAACAACTGGAGAATTTCTAAAATGGTTAGTCCTGCCAAAAGGGATATCAAGGGGGGGGGGGGGGGGGGTTGGGGGGCGGTTATTTGGGGAAATTCTAACCTCTCTTGTAACAATACGGTAATTGGGAAGGATATACCTATAGGTGTCAGATTCCAAAATCTTCTTCCCAAAATTGAGGATAACGGCTTCTCTCCTAACATAGAGAGTGGTGAGGTTTGTGCACTCAAGTGCAGCCTCGTACGTTGAAAAAACGGGGCCTAAAATAATGCGCAGCACTCTTTTCTGCACCCTTTCAATACTTTTAACTTGAGCTTTAGACAAACTTCCATGCCACACAGGGCAGGAAAATTCTAGGATGGGGCGGATACAGCACACATAAACGAAAATCAAGTCATCAATAGCAAAATTGGCCCTTCTAAGTATATACAAGGTATACAACCTCTTGGATGCTTGCTTAACTAGGTCACTGACGTTTATGTCCCATTTTAGGTCCTCCTGTATATAATCCGTCCTGGTCACCCTCTGTCTCTTATACAATTTCATACATGGAACAACATTTAGTTTAGTGCCGTTAAGGTAAAAATAAGGGGCGGGATATCAGTTTTCATAAAATTAATTCTCATTATGTGGCATTTAGAAGGCTTAGGAACCATATAGTTATTATGACACCACTGAGTAAGATTATCTAGGCAAGACTGGAGTTTAGAAGCATTTCCACGCATAGTCGTGTCAGCAAGAGTAAGGTCATCTACATACTTCCACCATCTGCAACTTTCCATAGATATATCAAATTCAAGTAGCAGGAATAAAATCGGGCCTAGTTTGGTTCCCTGTGGAATACCACAGGTAATATCAGCATATGGGGAGAGAGGAATTGAATTTTGTCAACGGCACAGATATCCACAAAGGCACGACCATGTTCAATGTCACTAATGACAGAATGTAACATATCAACAAGATAATGACTTGTGGAGGAGCCCTTACGGCACCCAAAGTGTTTAGGGTCTATGTTTCTGAATGTCAAAAGTCACCCAATCAGTAAGGAAAGACTCAAAAATTTTAGCAAAAAATGGGGTGAGTGAATCGGTCGGAGGTCCTGAAATGATGTCACATTAACGATCTTTGGAATAGGGATGACAGTTGTCAACTTCCACAAATCGGGGAAGACTCCCTCCTCCAAACAGCAGTTCAAAATATTGGCAAGCGGAACTCGATGGCAAACTCCTTAACAAGCTTGATCGGTAAGTCATCCGGATGGCTAGACTTTTTTGATTGAAGTTTATTGATTAAACGTAGGACTTGTCCAGGGAAAATTTGCGGTGGCGGATATTGAGAAGGTAAGTTTGCAGGTAGAACGTTTTTATCAACTGGTGGTAACTGACGACAATCAGAAACAAAATGATCGTTGATGTTATTTGCGGCCTCTTGATTTTAAGGAAATTTAAGCGTGGGTCGATTTTTAAGGTTACATAACTTACGCACACTCTGGTGCCATGTTGAGGGGTTATTATTTTTTAATCCTTGCATTGAGTTTTCATAGAATGATTTTTTAGCTGATGAAATACATCTCTGCACAGAATTACGTATTTTTCTCCATTCTGCGTTGGTACCATGGTTATAAATGTCATGTCTAATGTCTATTTGTCGACGAACTTTTTGTGTTAACCAAGGACGATTGGCAAACAAAATGTTTGATATATGTTGTAGAACTGATTTTTCTAAGACAGAAAAAAAGTTGTTTGAAGAAAAACTGAGCAACGGTGAATGAGATACAGATTTTTGAATATTTAAAAACTGGGGGAAAAAGTGTAAAAATGGGTGGTTACGCCCCTTTTTCCCCCAGTTTTTAAATATTCAAAAATCCGTAGCTCGTTCACCGTTCCCCAGTTTTTCTTCAAACAACTTTTTTCTGTCTTGGAAAAATCAGTTCTACAACATATCAAAACATTTTTTTCCTCCAGAGTCTGACTTTAAAACCTCCAAACCTGTTCAGTTTATCTTGACTTGATTTAGGTTTAAGGGTACTATTCCAATCAAAAGTAGTTATCCATGACCCAAAGAGCCTTACTGATGACTCCCTGCATGGTCTAACGTACTTGAATATGCTTATATTTAGTTGGAGGTAATTGGTTGCAAGGATCAATGATGATACACTTGTGATCGCTTCGCCCTGGGGGGGGGGGGCGAGTTGTTTATGTTTTTTATACAATTGAGGATGGTTCATGAAAACTTTATCAAGATGTGAATCATCACGGGCCCAATTGATCTTCAAACCCAACATCCAAGTCATTAAAATCTCCTAAGAGAATCAAAGGCACACCAGGGTTTGTTATACGAATGTCATCAACAGTGTTTAAAATATGCTCAATTAGATCATCAGCAGAACGTGCAGACGGAGGATAATACTGTACACTGCTCCGACAACAAGCTTATTAGTTTTACCATTTTCAACATAGGCAATGTATTAGACCATAAACACTCAAATTGACATGGCTTATGTTCATTTACTTCAGAGACGTTGAAATTTTCATTATGTAAACGCCGTGGCTAGAGATACGGTACCGTATCGGAACTTCCGAATGCTAAAGGTACGGTAAATGATATTACGTCATGATTAGCCAATAGAAATGACCGACTCGATTTTGGCTTTTTTGCAAAGTCGACGTCGCAATCATGAAAAATGTGGCGCGAAGTTACGATCAAATTTATGTCATAAAACTTTAGGCCCATTTCATGTATTTCGATTGGGGCTTATCACAATGTTTGTAGACTAGGAAAAAAATAAAAAAAGAGGCCTAGAAATCAAGTTAGGGGGAGTGGAATGTTAGAAGCAGTCAATATAGCCAGATATCCTAATTAATCCGTCCTGGTCACCCTAAGCCCTGTTGACACTTGATTCTTCACCTGGTATACAACTGGCGGCCATTTTTCAAAATGGCCGCCAAATTTATCTAAAATATGCATATAATTGGAACTAAATAAGCTACAGATATGATATACAGGCAACAAATCAGACATATAAAAACTACTGTCACTCATGCCGGAATGGAACATAATTAAAAAAATACCGTAGGTGTTTATTTGTTTTAAAATATCCGCAAAATATACTTAAAATGTGTATAAAATAAGAATAAGTATATAAACTCACCAAAAAGTAGTCGTGTTTGGTATCGTTGGAAAGCTCTTCCGATGCTGAATAATGTATTGCAGTTTATATCGGAAACGGTGTAGTGTTTAATGTATTGTCCCATAAAGTCCAATTATGGCATATGGTATCATATTAAAATAAACAGGACCCATTTGCGTAGGCCCTGGAGAGGGTTAGATACTTTTACTTACAGTAACACTGATACTCAGCACTCTCCTACAACGCCTTAACAATACGTAACATTTTCTATAATTTCCGAAAAAACCAAATAGACCAAAATCCCACAAACACAATATTTGGCAGATTTATTAGAAAGGGTTCTTTAAACGATGCCCCTGGATGCCCCACTATGGAGGTTTGACCAGTTATGTAATGCCTGTGTGCTTTCTAGGGAAACGCTTACTTCCTCCATGTCCAAATGAGTCCCTGAAAGGCGATGGGCTCCTACTTACTACTACCGAGCAATCTAATAATACAACCGCTTTTGACAAAATATTTTCTTTTAATTTTTTTTTAAATGTATGAGCCCCGGACGGCTGCATAACTACCCACCTTAAAGTCCGCCTCCGACTTTAAACATGTCAGTAAATAAAGAATAAAATAAATGGTTATCCATCATAGTAGGCCTATTATCAAATATTATACACAGCATGTTGAAATCGATTAAAATAATGTATACATTAAAGGTCTACTAATAATTCAGATATTCGGATGATAAACGCCTGCAAGATCATCAATTGGACCTTAAAGGACGATCGGGTCATTTTATTCAGATTGGCCTTATGTTTTAGAGCAACATATTTTTTGGTATTAAAGTAACACTTTATTAAAAACAATTAATGAATTTTGTTACTCAAACGTCTTTATATTGATATTTTCAAGCCTATTAGATGACCTGAAGAAAAAGTGATCCAGAAGTCGTAGGCTTGCTGTACAATATATTATGGCGAAAGTAATTTTTTGTCCGTCTCTGAATTTTAATAGTGTTACTGTAATAGAGCCTATTATTAAATATTGGAATGGTACCTTATAGATTTATAACCAGGTAGCAGAGCAGCTTAGCTCAGTTGGTTAAACTGGTGGTAGCCTCTGTGCGCGCTAAAGCGTGGGGATCTCGAAGTTTCCGATTCAAATAAAATCAAATCATTCTTTATTCATCACTCAAAATGGGTTGAATTTTAATAAAGTAAAGGGTTCAAGCAGAAAAATCTAAACAATCAACATTTAAACATTTTTCAACAAATAGACCCACATCACAATAACAGCAAAATGAAACAGGTTTAAAGGGCAAAAAGGCAACCAATATTAAAATTATTATTATTAATTATTATTATTATTATTATAATTATTGTAGTGAGATTATTCTATTGTTCCTGTTATAGCTACTCATTAAGGTTTTTTAAGGTTTAATTTCAGCACTAGAGATATTCAGAGTGCCCAGAGAGCATCTAAGCCCAAAATTTTTCGGGGCCCTTGGACGGGCCCTTGACTCACGTCAGTTGAGTTATTTCCTGTTAAATCTCAAGCCTCTAGCTATCTCCAACTTGGCATGTATTCTATATTCCAACATTATTGAGTAGTTGGATTCCTTCTTCCATAGATCGATGAACTGATAGACCTGAAGAATACACTTTCGTACATAATTATTACGACGTCGAGCCAAAACAGTGTTTCTAATGTGTTTAATTGAATGCTAGTTGGGCTAAGCCTATATGTATAATACGCATACTTTATAAAACATAGATTAACCTAATTTTCTGATAAACAAATTAAATAACATTAATTAAATGAAATATATTTAATGATATAGGCATACCATCAAGCGTAACATACAATTTGGATTAAAAGTAGGCGTATGATGACATAATTAATGTCGAAATATTGAATCCCAACACGATGGCGTGTATTTCAATACTTGGAGTATGTACCGTATTATACTTTCTTATCTGCGATTAATCAGTGGTCCTTTCAGTAGTAGGCGCATCGTAGAAGAGAATCACTAATGGGCATTGACCTCCGAAGTACTGTAGAAGTGTTTTTTTGTGGATGAAATATGGGTATATAGAACGACTAGGAAAAAGTTGTGATATCGAAATTCCAAAAGAGGAAGCATGTTATAAAGACATCCTGTTTTCTTTCCTGTATTTCTTATGTAAAACCGGATTTAAACTTTCAAAACGTTTCTACAATGTGTATTTAGGCTTCATCAATACGGTATTGCGAATGCATCAATAGTCAATCAGTCAATTGATTGAATAACGCTTTTGTATCATCGGCATACTTTTTAGTGTACCCTTACAATGATTAGACAATAATTAATTAATATAGGGAAAACACAAAAAAAAAAAATATGTTCTCTCTTATAAAGTATAATGAAAATAACCTGATGGAAAAATAATCAATAGGAAAACTAAGAGGAACAATGCATCGAACAATGGGGTGGGTGGGGGGAATAGCCTGGGCCGGGAATAACTCTCCAGGTAGAAAAAAATCAGTGGGGAAAATTAGCAGGTGGCAAGTAGCTACCGTAATAGTGCTATATTCTGTAGAGTACAGCCTCAAACCACCTCTATTTTGAGTCTACTAAAATTAAAAATCTTCCCAGGCTTTTGCAGATATAACCAGAACTAACTTAATATTTGGAGTTTTTTGATAGCAGATTATTTTTTTTTTTAGATTATAGTGAGTAAACCCGACTCAAAGACAAGCTTGCGTACAAAAAAACATGCACATTCATCTTCTATACACAATTAAAAATCAAAATTTAAAAGTAGATAGACATTTTGAAAACAAGAACAAAAAAAAAAACCA
>NW_022734393.1:9341-11305 GCF_011630105.1 Anneissia japonica | reverse complement strand
ACAAAATATTTAATATAATTTGTTTTTATTTTTGGATAGCTTCATGGATAATCACACGCGCCGCCAAAGCTTTTGGAGAATTGATTCTCAAACGCGATAACGAAAGCTCTCTAATGACTCAAGTTACTGCATGATTGTTTTATAATTTTAATAAAACTAATTTCTTCTAATTTTAAATATATTTTCCCTGAATTCGTGATTATTCGTCGTCATACATGGACTAAATGCGTGACAAATTTAAGATCACGCATGTGTTTCTGCCAAATGCGTGTTACATCCAAAATCACTTTGAAGCGGGACCGTCCCGCACGATGCGAGAGAAACGGTTGGTAATGCGTTTTCTAAGCCAGGAACCAACAGTATTTTGTTACGTTTCTTCACCCCTGGATCCGCCACTACTTTCCATTGACACCAATCATGACCATGTTTTATGTGGTGCGTCAGCCATCTTGAAATTCAAAATGGCGGCCGATGACTTTGGGGAAAAAATGGCACCGAACTTTTTTGAATTCAGCGCAGTAAAAATGATAAAGTTTGTCAATAAAATCTATTTTTGCTCAAAAATCTATCTGGATCACATATAAAACTAGCTTATATACTCGTTCTTATTTTATGTACATTTTAAGTAAGTATATTTTGCGATTATTTTTAAACAAATAAACACATATTTTTTAACTATGTTCCATTCTGGCTTGAGTGACAGTAGTTTTTATATGTCTGATTGTTGCCTGTCTAGAAATTATGAGTTTAGACACCAAAATCATATCTGTAGCTTATTTAGTTTCAATTTTATGCACATTTTAGATAAATTTGGCGGCCATTTTGAAAAATGGCCGCCATTTGTATACAAGGAGTAAAATCAAGTGTCAACAGGGCTTAGGGTGACCAGAAGGGATTAATTAGGATATCTGGCTATGTGGATTGCTTCTAACATTCCACTCCCCCTGACTCATTTTTTTCAGATTTTTTTTCTAGGGTTAAAAATCCTTTCTGTTATTCTTGCGTATTTTATGGTCTCCATAGAGAATGGTCTACTAAGGCTAGGCTTAGCCCGAATACTACTAGGCTAGGCTTAGGAGGTTTCTACTATTAAAATAGTTTATTCTCGCTTGATGTCGCCAAGTCTAGCAAAACTGTTATCCTTTTTATTTGCTATAGGGCCTCGGGCTACAGAATATTAATCACAGCTTATCAACAACACCCGCAAACGAACAAATCTTCGATCGTTGCAAAACACGGTAAGCGTTATATGGGCACCAGTTCCGTCAGGTCATGAATAATTAATGAGGATGGTATATATAAATATTCATACAAGACACGCTACACATCACACACACCAAAACAAAGGCGATGCCGTGTGTGAGTGAGACCGATCAAAGAAATTAGTTTGGAAAAACAGAAACATCGGTTTCATAAACATTTAGGGCAGGCCAAAATATTAATTTATAAGGGCTTTTGCTAGCCTAGGTAGAGGTAAAGCCTAGTCAGTTCTTCATCTAGCCTACCTATTGTACTCTAGCTAGTCCTAGCCTAGTTAGGGCGGTCCTACGTGACTGGTGCGGTAGCCGATCATTTCGGTCGCGCTTCGTTTCGGTCGCGGTTTATTTCGAACAAATATATGGAGCGCCGAAGGAGTTGCGAAAACGAAAAATTTAATATGCCTAGGCCCTATATATTTTAGTTCGTGAATTTATCATAGGCCTAAGTATTATTGTTTTGCTATCTTTCTGCTATATTCTCTTTCTTCCATTTACGGTGATATATTCATGATTGCAACATGATCTTGTGATTGAAACAATGGAATTTAGTATGTGCTTCAAGCTATTCTTTTTGTTGCGTTTTCATATACTATACTTTAATAAATGGTCAATAAAATGTATCTTTGATTTTAATTGAATTGAATATTGTTACCATCTGAAATCTATTTCATAATTTAGTTAAAACAATAATCATTCAATATTTAA
>NW_022734393.1:2500-9005 GCF_011630105.1 Anneissia japonica | reverse complement strand
TCATGGGTTTTCCCATTTGCCTTTTAAAATTTATATATATATATATATATACATATATATATATATACACATACATATACTGTACATACATATACATACATATACATATATATATATACATATATATAATATATATACAACATATATATATATATACATACCTGCAGCATATATACATACCTGCAGCAGCAGTGCACTGAATGACGCCACGCATGTATCGACGTCTCTATTGGCTAATCATGACGTAATATCATTTACCGTACCTTTAGCAATCGGAAGTTCCGATACGGTATCGTATCTCTAGCCACGGCGTAATGTAAAAGGCCACATCTCCACCTCGACGATGATCACGGTTTCGAGTCAAACAGGTAAAATTAAGAATACGTGCGATAAATTCCGTTTCCTCGTTAAGCCACGTTTCAGTGAAAGTGCCAATGTCAATATTATATTTCAACAAAGTAGCCGCCAATTCATCTACCTTGTTCCTGATTGACCGTGCATTAGTAAGGAATAATTTAGGGCATCCAGTATTTTTTATTCCACAACTTATTTGTTTTAACATTGCTCCGCGATTCAAGGCTGTAATTTCAAAGTTACGTCCAGTAGTAACCCTCACTTGAATTTTCCTTCGTAATTTAATTCCGCCTCGTTTTTCACGCTTTCTAAGGTAGTTACGTCGACTGGTACTACCACATTCTATATAACTAAAGAGATCGTACTCACGCAGACATGACCATGTGTTATTGGCTGCTTTTTGTAAATGGCCGTTATTATCGTCACCACTAATGATTAGATTTCCCAGCGGCGGGCTTCCCGGTAGTTGTAGTATAGCATGATCAAGAAAAATAAGGCTTGTTAAGCAAATCATCCAAAATAAGCCAAAAAACAAAAACAAAAACATTAGATACGAACAAACCAGGTCAAAAAACAGTTAAACAATACATATCCAATAAAAGACAGCGAAAATTGCGGGACAATTCGAAGGTCTTGCAGTTAAATCAGCGACCTTTGACATTTTGAAAGAGAAAGACATAAGCCCCGTTCATATCCAACTATGGCAAGATAATTTTAGTGGATGAGCTAGATGATCTCGCCATAAGTTTGAGTATGACCGCTCAAGTATGGCGAGATGAAGGCTACAACTCGACTAAGCCCGTCGAGTTTCACATTGCATTTATTATATTATGTGCTTGTTTTTTTTAATTTATTTATTTATCTACTTTTATTTACTTTATTTTATTATTACATTTTTTTTATTTATTTATTTATTTATTTTTTATTTTTCTTTTAATTTTTATTTATTTATTTATTTTTTTTTTTTTTTTTTTTTTTAATTTAATTTTTTTTTTTTTTAATTTTTTTTCCCCTTTTAGTTAAGATTTTTAAACTTTAGAATATTATATTATTTTAATTGGATTTGGATTTTTCATTACTATTGTCTCTTTTTTTATGAATTTATCTTTACTTGTAACTTTTGTTCTGTTGTATGGTCGAACCTCTCCTGCGTGAGAGTGTTCCTCTGCTTTGAAAGAGAGAGCCAATAAATTATTATATATGAGTAAATATATGTCGACTAACTTCTTAATCCAGCCTAAAGCCAGTAAACAATTAAACAGCGGGTGGCCACAGGTCACGAATACACCAATCAAATTGAAGCAAAGTGACCTTCCATGCTCGCTGGTTAGCGCGTTTTTTAGTTACTGTCATAAACACTATTCAGAATTGACGCAGTCTTCCTGATCTGTGTACTTTAATTTCTTATGGCAAATGATCGCCGAAAAGTCAGTAAAGAAACGGCATCTCTGGACGTATGCGCAGGAATATTTAATAGATATCTGGAGGGAGCCAGAAATCGCCGAAAAAGTTGAAGATAAATTGTATCGTCAGAAGGCTGGTGTCCACGAAAGGATAGCAGAGAGAATGCGAGACTTAGGCCACAGTAGCATAACATCGGCAATTGTAATTGTAACAAAGAACACAAGGCTGTGAGAGACGTTTTTATTCGTGGGACGGGCAAGGGGTCGGCCAATGTATAAGGGATGACCCGAAATCAGCCCACACTACCACGCACTAAACGAAATACTTGGGGGGGGGGGGGAACCAGTGATGGACTCCTCGGTCAGTCTAATCAACTGCCGAGACCTAGGCCTAGCTTACGCCTATAGTCTCGATCTAGCATAAACTAGTCGCGCGAAAATCAACATTAATTTGCCCACCATGCGATTGTACTTCCTTCGAACGCGATTGGTGGATTTAATCCAATTAACTTGGCAAGTAGATCAGCTACTTCATCTGGCTATAATCCCATATGAACCTGCTATAGTTGGTCGGCCCGATTAAGCTTGTCAAACTCACATCTTAGTGGGAAGACGGCCCTATTGCCCTTGAAAGCAGCTGGGACAGATATTTTGCAGTAATGATGAATGCATCTGATTGGCCTTTTATTCAGATGCAAAGAACACTATCAGTGCTTTATGTGCCCAAATTGTAAATATAATTATAGTGTTTGGTATAAAATACACTGTACTCAACAATACAAACATATGCCAAATCGACAGGGTTTTCTTTCAGTATAAAAAACATAAAAGTTTACAACACAAAGCAGCAATTGTTATACTGTAGGAGGTTGATTCTTTAAATTCAACTTCAGGATCTACTTAAAATTATCTTACACACATAATGAACAAATAAATATAACAAAATAGACAATAGTTGAATACTATATTAAAATAATTTCAACTCTGAAAACTTGAGATCCTTTATCATGCAACACAGTAATAAGCTTATGCACAAGTACCAAAACTGTTTGACCAATCAAAAAATTACCCCTAGCAAATACTTTCAACTGTTACCAGGATAGGAAATTGACTGGTTTAAGCCGTCTAACTTGAATTAGCCTTATTCGTGGTATTTTTATGCTAATGAGCTAGATAAGCACAATCTGCACATGCTCATTAAAACGAACTTTCCTTAGCCACTGCGTATCGGCTAGGCATACAGCAGCTAGGCCTAGCTTATTGGTGATCCGCTTCCCCAGCGGATCACCTCTTGTTATTGTCAGAGATTGCCATCTGAATTAAAAAAACTGAATTTTATCGATGACGTCATTTTTGGAAATACTCATTTGAGCATATCTCGCTTATCCTTGATCGATCGTCTCCCACATTAAGTATGTTATAGCTGAGACAATTCTCTTTCATATATGTGACATTTTTTTTTACATTTTGATGACGTCATCATGGTAAAAAAAATGTTTTTTCTGACCCCCTTATCTTTCTCTCCTGAAAACTTTAATGACCCCAATATCATCTTAACCATTCGTCATTTCTGAATCATATTAAGTGAACATAATCTTCAGGTCAAGGTTATATGTCATGTATAGATGTAGATTCTTAGGATGAAAGGTGACCCCCAATTTTGATTACATATTCTGAAAGCACATGAGTTGTAGATATGATTTTATAGATCATAATGGCTGATCGGACATTGTGACGTTATCATATTGCCATTTGAAATAAGAATTTTTTTTATTTATGACGTCATTATTTGATACTCATTTGAACGTATCTTACTAATTCTTTTCCACTTGTGAGTATGTTATAGCTGAGACAATTCTCTTTCGGAAGTGTCCCTTTATTTTTCATTTTGCTGACGTCATCATGGTGAAAAAGAATGAAATTTTTTAGCCTTCTCATCTCTCTTCAAATTTATCAAATATCATTGACGATAGAGGGCGGCAGACTATTTCGACGCTATTAGACTGATATACAGTAAGTACATTATCAAGGTAAAAAATGTGTGTGCCATTACCAACCAACAGGTGTTTTTAAATTACACTTGACAAGGATCAATTTCTTGTGCCATTACCGTCCACGAGCACGTCGTGACGTGCGTGTACGGTAAAATTAAGGAATTCTCAATATCACTTTTTAGATAACTTAAATCACGTTTCAGGTCATTTTCAGCATCCCAAAACTTTCCATAATTTATGCACCGTACGCTCATATTTCTACGCGCATTGCATGTATAAGCGAGCTTTCGAAATGGGCAACGCGGGGAATTTAGTTAACCATGAACGTTGTACTCCTTGTATCGCGTGATCAATTATGCAGCCGCCCCAGCGTGCGCGTATTTATAAAACTCGCGTCGTAGTCAACATAACGCAAAAAATGGCTTCCACATGTATTCGCATGCGCAGTACGGTTTCATGCTCCATGGCCGTCGTAGAATGCCGCGTCGTCCAAATCGAAAGCTGCTTACTGAAGCTGGAAATTATGTTTTGTTACATATTTTGGGTTCCTGACACTGTTTCATATCAGGGACCACATTCATCAAACTAGAATTCAGCTTAAATTCATCTTAAGTACAATTTTTGCTTAGGACAAATTAATCTATATTGCTTAGCTTAAAAATTTCTTAAAATTAGAAAGATTGTACGTAGGCACCATCTAAGACGATTTTTAAGCCAAGATTTTGCTTAGATTTGGTAATAGATCAGCTTAAGATATTTATTAGGGATTATTTATTGTTTATTAACTTTTTTGACTTAACAAGCTGAGATTGATAAATCCTAGACCACGAGTAAACTTTTTGTGCCATTAACATGCGCACAAGACGTCCGAGTACACACGCTTAAATCTTTTCAAATGTTTAAAATTACACTTTTTAAAAAACTAACTAGAGCATATTTTAGGCCATTTTGAGCATTTAAAAACATTTCAATCCGCACCGCTCGCACTTCCTGACAATTATATCCTGCTGCAGACCGGTAGCGTGACGAAGTCTCCAATTATATCCTGCTGCAGACGGGCAGCGAGACGAAGTCAGCCAGACGGTACAAAAAGCAGCCGGACGGTACAAAATCGTTACAGTTACATGAAAAAGAATAGCCTGGGCGATACCATTTTCTAGAAGGTAATTTGAACTTTCAACAAAAAATTGCAACAAAAGCATTCATGATCGACTACGTTCATGGTTGCTGCCCTCTACAGTATTTCAACGTCAGTTTTAATTGGACAATTCCTGGGTAACTACACTATGCTCCGAGACACTGATCCAAACAGTAGAGCGAAAGCTCGTGAGAAAAATCAGCATAAAAGTTCTATGAAGTGATTCCTTACATTTGTTTCTCAATCACTGTCTTTTTTTTTCTCGAAATTCATAGTTTAGTAGTGAAGATGAGACGTCTTTCTGTTTAATTCTGTTAATGATTCTAGTGATGAGCACGTTATAATGGAGTCCGAACTTAAATGCATCGAATAGATGCCACGGGAGTGTTAGTTTCAAGAGCCTTCGGATGGCCATTTTCGAAATGGGCTTCTTTAGAAGATTTGATTTTCCTAAACTAAAGAGGAGGCTCCAAAATGCCAATGCTGTAAATAGTTGTTGGTGCTCTATAATATGGACAACGTATATACGATAGTGTATACTCCAAGTATCGAAATGCATCGTACCGGGATTCAATATTTTTCGACATTAATTATGTCATCATCAGGAATGAATTACTATATGACTACTGTAATGAAGACATTTTCAACCATAGTATTAGAAATTTGTTTATTTTTCTTAAATTCACATCCTAGTATTTACGATCAAAACAGGTCGATGACAATTAAATATAAAAAGTAGGCCTACCCTTCAATTATAATCCTGCGGGAATATTATATCATAATCATCAAAGATGCGGATTCGCCGTTTGTGTGTAGAGGGGGAGAGGTGTGGTTGCTGAATAATTGGTGGGGTGTCCTCTTTTGGGGAAGTTGTGCTCACTTGAAGCTCGGATATAACATTTCCAGCATTCTTAGGGGTATGGGAAAAATGATTTCTTAAAATGATGTTGATCATTAGGCTTAGGTTTATTATGACATAGGTTGTAACAAAGTTGAAGAATGATGAAAGAAAATGCGAATTTGCCCATCATGATTGGAGCAGTGCATACAGAAAGGCTGCATTGGGGGTGCAGGGCGAAGGCAACTAAATGTTATGTCAGGCAGATAATACACTTTTTTTTTCTTTTTTTCTTTTTTGTGCAATAAGGTGATTATTAAGTTTTTGTTTTCTAGATGCTCAGATATGTGCTTTCCTGCACTCTTAATTGTCTATTAATGAATATGATTTTGAATTTCTAACTTTTCTTGTGCGATTAAAAATATAATAATGATGGTGTCCTCTGCTGGGACAATTACTGCATTCTCAAGAATGATGCTCATGCTTGTGACATGGTTAGGTATCGGATTAATAAGAGAATGCAATCGATTGGTGACTTCATTGGGACCGGGAAGGTTATGTAATCAGGATACAAGGATCCTTGGCCTGGATCAAAAGAATAAATGAGCTAAGCTAAGCCTACAAAGCCTCCCCCCCTAAAAAAAAAACAATGTGGCCCGAGGCTAGGCTTATATATAGGCCTAGTCAATGTAAAAAGGAAGATGAAAACGACAGTTTACAAATCGACGATTCTTTTCGGCCGCGCGCTAGCCAATAGTATCCTAAAGAGATACCTAGT
>NW_022734392.1:0-1278 GCF_011630105.1 Anneissia japonica | reverse complement strand
GTATAAATATTATATAAATAAAATTTCGAAACTAGACTTCTCCATGCTTAAATTATTACAATGGCTTACCACCGGCTGGTTCTGAAGTTAGTCGTTCAATTGCTAATGGTACAGTGGTCAATGCTTCAGTGGTAAGTGCTTCAGTGGTTGGTGCTTCAGTGGTCGGTGCTTCAGTGGTCGGTGCTTCAGTGGTTGGTGCTAGAGTAGTATGTGCTGCAGTGGTTGGTACTATGTATTATGTCAATAGGCAATAGACTTTATTATTTTTCTCGAAACAATACAATGGACCCCTTTAATAATATTAACAATAATAATTTTGCACATCCATTCATTTTCTAATCATCTCTGGGAACCCTGAGAATCAGAGGTTACTGTGACATAATAAGTCATCTTTTCCTTTCCTTGTATTATTTTCCCGTTCATTTCTTTTTTTATATTCCATATCCTTCCATTGCATTTCTTATATTTCTGTCTGATGGCAAGTCTCCTTTCGTAACATTTCATTTCGAAATCTGTCAATCGACTCCTTCATCTTTCTTTAATGTCTCAGAAACACTAACAATGCCCATAAAACGATATACAAACTATTTTTAACCCACTTGCTTAAATGATGAAATATGGTTTAATGGATACTGAGTGAATACATATTTACTTTATACATCTGTATATATGAATTATATGCACTCATATATTTAAATTATTAAATATGACAAAAGATTACCTGTACACCCAAGAACTTCAAATCGTAGACAGATATGATTATTCCATTCGACTACAACAATGCGGATAAATCGAGCAAGAACAGGATTCGTAAAAAGATTAATGACATGGGTTTCAGCATCAATATTTCCTACAAATATCTGATCAGATATCACAAGTAATGAGACAGTAGATGTAAAAATCATGGATATATTGAAAAAAAAACGGAATATAAAACTTGTAAGCAAATATATGTTTAAATAAGACGAGAGATGATTAAGGAAACTTACATTGCCCTCCGGTCCCACTGCATTAGCAAATTCTTGACCATCTGTACTATACTGAACTTCATACACTTCTACCCATTTATTTTCATCATAGCAACCTTGGGTGGTAACTCCAGTTATCGTTTTGACAACACTGAGGTCAGCTTCAATCCACACCCCATGGTGATCTCTTGGTTTCCAACCACCTTTAGGTGATTCTTGATTGAGTCTAGCATAGCGGGTTTCAGGGGCGTCGTTGGATGCATCAAGATTTTCGTCAGGGATGGTTCCATCTTCCATTCCAAGTGGATAG
>NW_022734391.1:0-2167 GCF_011630105.1 Anneissia japonica | reverse complement strand
TCATTTTTCGATACCTTTGGTCCTGTTTTTCAGAAAATTTTTTGATTCTCCACTGTTTAAAGACTCTGTTCACACTATCAAATTTTCTTTGACTAAAAACTATTGTATGCCCATATATGTGGCAAAGACAAGCCAAACCAGTCACTCGTCGCAAATTGTGTTTCAGAGAAAATAGCAAAAACATGCTAGAATGTAAAATTTTTAAAAATCTATTTTATTTCACTAAACTGAGGTTTATGTATCTATACATCATGCTGTGCTGATAATTTTCCCAATTCCAATGTTAAAACAACACTTTTTTAAAGATTTTATGATAGCTTCTGCATGTGAAATGCCTGAAATCATAAACTTTGAAGGCTGATTTCTCATATATTGTTCTTTAAACAGCTGTATGCTTAAATGCTTGTAACTTCATAAGGAAATGTTGGATTTGAATGATTTTTTTACCATTTTATAGCTCTTATTTTACTCTTTAGCCCTGTATTAATAACTCAAAATCGATTTTTGCGACGAGTGACTGGTTTGGCTTGTCTTTGCCACATATAGTCATGATGTGCCTATATATGGTCATGATGTGATGTCATCATGACCATATTAGGCATGTCACATATTTCTTGATATTGTAGACAGGGCATAAAACCCATAGTATTAGTACCTCATTTTAAATTAAATTAAATGACTAGGACCCTGTTTTAAATCCCTGTGGTATCCTTTCCTGTATCAGCTTTATAATGTCCTATTGTAAACCTCTCTGGCAATGTCAGTCTGTGTTTCAAACTATCTCTGATCTAGCATCTTGTACCTGACTTAGCCAATTATTAAAACCTTGTGAAAAAATGTTTAAAATTGTTGAGTAATAACTTTACATTTATTTAGAGGTTTTTTTTACTAGGAAAATTCCTAATTTCCTAGCAGAAATTTATGAGTAAACCTGAATGCAAAGCATACTTGATATTAATTTCATATAAATAATAAAACAGTAATAATGATTATAAAGTTTATAGAGCACATAGTGCAAAAATTCCTCTGTGAGCTTCACAACTAATTAATGATTTTATGTGATTTCTTTGAATTATCAGCTATAAAAGTAGAAACTACAAGTTATTAGTTTTTGTGATGTTTATTCCAAATCTGTGTAAGCAGATAGTAATAAGTTTGAATTTCTGAATACAGTTATTTTTTGGGGGAAAAAAAAACTACTAATGGTTGTGCATAGTTCAGCCATTCATTATGTTGTGGAATGTGTGTTGGTTTCGTTTTATTGAAATATCAATTTACTACGCTTTCAAATATGGTTTTATTTATGTTGATTGTTTGTATTTTAAAGAATATAGAGATAAACACCCATGAAAAATATTGAACAGTAGGTTGTACAGACTTTTATCATGTGATGTAATGAACATAAGTAATAGTTTAATGTGTGGTGAGTGTTATTTGTCTGTTTATCATAATTATTTTTATTAAAATTGCCTTAAAAAGAATGAATAATTAAATAAATAAGTGATGAAATGAATGAATTTAAATCAATCAGTTGATAATATGAATCGAACAGATAGATAATAGATAGATGAATTTATGGACCAACAGACGGCCCAATTGATTGATCAATCAATCAATGAATTTAAAAAAATGAATGATTGAACGAACAAATGAATGAATAACATTTAATAGAAAAACATTAAATTTAAAATACAATATTAGAAACACCAAAGGAAATTGTATTTATCTGATATAGAACTGAATCTAGTTTTAGATTCATATTAGAAAACATTTTTAATATAAACCCATATTTGAGGTTTTTTTTTTTTTTAGCTTTTGTTAATGTATCAACGTCTTTGGAATAATGTATCATCCTCTGACAGGCAGAATGGATTACTTTATGGCCAAGAATCATCTGATTGAAAAATGAATCTAAAAAAAACTGTTTGTTCAAAAAGAAAAACGTTCAAGATGAAAGTGAGCTCACCATCAATAGAACCCATAAGGCTATTTCAAATTAACTCTTGCTTCACTTATCTTGATTTATATATATCAGATACTTTACTGTATGTATTTATATTTAAAAAAAATGAAAAATTGAGATGCTTGAGTTGGGTTTTTTGTAATTGCGCTTGGGAAGAAAATCTAGGGTGCCATATTTGACCTTGTAGATGAGTAAAGCCACTTG
>NW_022734390.1:0-832 GCF_011630105.1 Anneissia japonica | reverse complement strand
AGGTTCAATAATATTAACTTATCTAAAAATTGGAATTTGTATATTATCGATGCCCCTTCACCTGTTAAATATTTGAAATTGACTTGACAGATTTAATAGTGATATATCATCCCGATCATAAAGATGAAATTTGTAATGTAGAAGATCTTTCATTTTTTTTTTATTTGAAAACATAAGTAGTTCATTAGAAATGGTCAGGGGTACAGATATCCAGAAATGTTAATGTGTCAAATTGTCCTGCTTATCTGGTGTCGGATGGTAGACCTACGTCAACCATGGCGTTTGATGATTGGTATCTATTAAGTTTAAGAGTATACAGATAATCTAATCCTACAATTGGTCATTTTATAACTTTACCCTCGTCAATTGGACTTGACCTTTCTCACATTATGATTCCATGATTGTCAGTTTTAGGTCTAGAAGTTTCTAATATATCTTAATTAGCACCTTTTTGGTAAACAAGTTACTAGGTCATAGAGAATGAATTTCTCTATGATCCAATCAGAAACTCCAAAAGTATGAGGTGATTTAGTTAAGGCACGTCTCAATACTAGAAAGTATAATAGAGACTGTACTCCCAAATATCAGGCACTAACTAACTAACAGGTTGACTTAGAGAAATGATTATGACTTACATTCAGATCTAAGCTAACACTGACTCCACTCTAAAAGGGTTCTATTCTAACACCTGAGAAACCTGGAGTTAGTAGTCGATTGTATACAATCATGTACTGTAGAATGGTTGATCCTGAATAAAAGCTTGTAGTATATTGATACAAAAAGAACTGTGTTATCTATCTCATTGAAAGTAACCGACCAACCATAATATTAC
>NW_022734389.1:0-794 GCF_011630105.1 Anneissia japonica | reverse complement strand
CGAGTCGAATCAATCCGAGACGGCCCGAGTGGAGTTTCATGCAAATGTTTCGTACGGAAAAAAAAATCGCAAACCGGACACCAAACTGAAATTAAACGTCACTTCCGGTAGGCTTGCAAACTGTTAAACAGGACTAGACCCAGTCATGTCAACAAAACTCTGATGTGATTCGGGTATCCGTTTTTTGTTTGTTTGTTTGTCTGCTTTTTTCGGCGTATACAAATCCAGATTCAGATCCAGATTTTGACTATGGGACACCACACGACACATTACCTGTGCTGTCATACAAAACCATGTTTGTAAGGGACAAATCATGTTTTGTAAAGACAGAATAACTTTTGTCTATATTACAAAACATGTCGTCCCTAGTAAGTACGGCAGCTTAGGGCCATATTTGGACTTAATGTGGACGTTCCGGACAAAAGCACCAATTTTTTTTTACATGCTCCTTATGGTCATAGCATTCAATTTTTGGTAGGAACCACCTCATCCGAGGTCATTATGCCGGCCATCTTGGATTTCAAAATGGCCGCCTAATAAAACCTATGTTTACCTATATCTCCGCTTCTAAACCACTTGGAATTATAATTCTAATGTCTAAGAGTATGTTTATATGATCGAGGAATACCATTATATCATTTTTGACCTGGTCAGATTGCCACAAATGGGTCATGTAAGGTCATTCAAGTTCAAACATTAGAATCATACCCAGGCTCTCAGAATTCAAACGTTTTACTATGAACTACAATATTTCATTCGAGGTCATTCTGGCAGCCATCTTAAATTTCAAAATG
>NW_022734388.1:0-516 GCF_011630105.1 Anneissia japonica | reverse complement strand
TATAATGAAAATAGCTTGTAATGCGGTAAGTGAAATGTTCGGTAAGTTTATCAAAATTTGTCTCATAAGGAAGAGCAGCTGCTCTTCCTTATGACCTGTTGATGAAGGTGGAAATCATTTAGAGAATGGATCATGTGTGACATCAACATGGATGTTGAGTCTTCAACAATTGCAAAATAATCAGAGTTCTTTGAGATGCGGTCAAGGAGAGTGGTGAATTCATAAATCAATTAGCACTGCTAGACGACGGAGAACGATAGATTGCAATAAGCCGGAATGAAACTGTTTAGAAAATACTTTGAGACCTCAAATACACAGAGGCTTGACTATATTAACGATGTTGAATCCAAGTGTTTTTTAGCCAAAAATTAAACTCGCTTGCAGCATGAAAGAAAGCAGGTCCCGGAGGAGGGAGATCAGATGTAACAGCTAAATCATCAGGGTGCAGCCATTCGGTAAAAATGCAAACATCATAGTCATTTTCGAAAATAAAATCATGGAGTATAGTTAATTTGC
>NW_022734387.1:0-625 GCF_011630105.1 Anneissia japonica | reverse complement strand
GAAAAAATGTCCGTCTTATGTTTTCATTATTTTATTATTTTTTTAATCTTGTCCATCATATCGTTTATAAATTCGTTCATGTCCGTTTAATGTGTTTGTTGTTTTATTTGTTTAAATCATACCCATCTTATGCGTTTGTAATTTATCTGTTTGAATCACGTCTTATATATGCAATTTAAATTCTGTCTCTTATACACATCGTTCGTGTATTGCGGACTCGCGATCAAAGGCTGGCAGCAGTGTGGCGGCTGGTTCACAATGCTAAAACCCTAGAGCGTGCATAGCCAATCAGCGCAAAGCATGAATCCATATGCGCAACAAGCACATGGTTAAACTATCTCGCCGAGTAGAGCACTTAGTGCAAATTTTTGACTTTTCGCCATATTTCGAGTACTTTTCCGAAAAACTTCAAACTTTCAATGGAATAGTGTTTGTTTCAGCCTATCTCACTTTGCCTAACCCTAACCCTAACCCTAACCCTAACCCTAACCCTAACCCTAACCCTAACCCTAACTCTAACTCTAACCCTAACCCTAACCCTAACTCTAACCCTAACTCTAGCCCTAACACTAACCCTAACCCTAACCTAACAAAAAAAAATTACATTTTTGACTCAACTTTTTAA
>NW_022734386.1:0-952 GCF_011630105.1 Anneissia japonica | reverse complement strand
TTTACTTTCTCCTCCGTCTGGATGTTTTTGGCAAAACTATTTCCTAAATTAGAAAACAAAATTCCCCTTTTCCGCCCTCCTCTGACGATCTTTAAAAAATAAGTTCACGAAACAAGTAAAAAAAAGAAAGTCTCGCCTAAGGCATAGGACTACTTTCATGAATAAAATCGAACAAACCTACGAACTTTTTTTAATGGTATTTTGCCATGTTTCATGTTTGAATTTAATAAAGTGGTTAGGCAAGTTTATCAATAAAAATCTGAATTTCATGAAACCTTTCGGCAAAAACAAGTACACCCCACACCCCGCGATAAGCGGGGTCTGTGGTCTTGAGTCCATTTTATTTTTTTACTTTGTTTTTGTTTTTTATTATATTATATCAAAAACATCGCATACAGAAAACGTTTTAAACATAGCATTATAAAGTAATATTCTTCTTCTTCTAGTGTCATGGCATCGAATGCCGTGGGTGGATCATGTTACACAAGAAATTATAATTAATTAAATATAAGTAAAAGAACTATGAGAAAATTCATTACATAAAAAAGAAAAATTCACATTCTAAAAGTGACAAGTAAATTATAATAAATGTCAATGTTCACAATAGTCTTATTATTCCTTCTCTTTACCAACATTTTTTTTATCTCTTACACACATATACTGTACATATATATACATAACAACATACAGGCAAAAAGCAACTAGTACCGGTAGGTCATAACTGCAAATTACAGGAGTGCTTGGCATTGTAGGCCTACTTATAATCGCAGCCTTAATGCTTTTTCCCTATATTATTACTATTATTATATATATATATATATATATATATATATATAAATATATAATATAAATCATCAAAGGTACATATACAGTGTTTACATAAGGACATGATGGAACATCGTAGGCTACCCTGTAGCTTTCAACGAATGAAGTCCTATAAAAGTGATTGTGT
>NW_022734385.1:0-1112 GCF_011630105.1 Anneissia japonica | reverse complement strand
TATATTCAGACTTGGTCTAGTTATCTGATATTAGGGAGCCTCGCAAAATAAAGCAACGCGTATACAAGTGGACCACGCGCTGCGATTAAAAGGAGTTTAATCCCATTGGGATTATTTTCCTAGGCTACTCCACTTAAGGAGTAGCCCACTTGTAAAATATTGTTTTCTCTGTGTTTTCTCTAGATTGCTGTTCAATGTATTGCTTTCACCCCTTTTCAAACAGCGAAGCACATGTTTTGTTGCGTCGTTGATTAATGGACTCTACCATTCCATATGGGTTATTAATTTTATAATAATTTTTCAAAATAATTAAATTTAAAATGTATAATCATTAAATCGTTTTTAAACGCTTGATTGTACCAAATGACTGTTATTTTACTACAGGGATTATAATTTCATTTATAAAACGCACTGGTAATGTATAAAAGTAGTTTTCAATTGTTGATACGCCACGGCGTATCAAGTGGACTTGGAACGTCTTCCTTGCAGTGTACTGCATCGCCGGCTGGAAGTTTAGGGCCTGTGGTTTTGACATACTCTATGTTCTATCAAAGTAAAAGTTAGACGCTTGACTCTGGTCCTGTACTCAATGGGCTATGGGATATTTACTGAATTAAGATCTCTTAACATATTATCATTATTTCATTCTTTAAATTGCTTTTTCTATCCATTGATTTATTGTCTATAATTTGTTCCGATATAAATAAATACTTAACATATACGATGAATATCAGAATTTAGTGCAGTAGGCGAAGCAAGGGTGGCATTATTTTTCCCCCATTTATTTTCATTCATTCTATGTAGGTCATTTTTAAAACAGACATTGGGCCTGGGTGTAGAGGAATGGCGTTTTCGGATACGGTAGCCATTTTTTGGCCTAAATTATTGTTGTTCAGCTTCCAAAATTTAAAAAAAACCAAAAAAATAAACCCACTATAATAAAAGTATTGTGTTTAGATCATATTATCATACAAGCATATACAAGCGACTGTTGTACCATAGAGAAAATAGAACTTTCTCTATGGTTGTACACACACACAGTAGATATTGATCACTAATTAGGCCTATGTTCATGTAATAAACTGTTTACGCTAATTAACTTTAATTTATGT
>NW_022734384.1:0-527 GCF_011630105.1 Anneissia japonica | reverse complement strand
TTCAGCGTTTTTATAACCTTTGTTATTTATTTTCGACACTTTGAGACAAATTTTGTGTTATAGACCTATTTAGACTAATAGTATTTATGATGATTTTATTCACAACTTGTTTAATTAATAAATTATTTGAATCGTTTTGGAGGGCAAATTCTTCGTTTGGCTCAACCAGGCTAGTAGATAGATAGGCCTAGGCCTAGCCTACATCAGATTTACAATCTGTGTACAATCCACACGTAGGCGTAGGCCTAAGCCTACCACCGGGTAGAGTCTGGTTTTGATGACTTAATCGAAATGGCAGGAGGCTAGGCAGACGTGAATTTAGGGTAGTGTTAGATTTATATTTTTAAAAGTTTTACATTTATTGAACCAACCAAGCAAGAAGTATTCATTCATTCATTATTCCTTCCAAATGTACACTGTTGAAATACAATCAATTTTTAAATTGGAATTGGAAAACTAACCCACAAGATCAAAAGGTCCATCCAAGTGTAAATTTGTGGTAGGCCTAGTAGTAGCCCTATATTCAA
>NW_022734383.1:0-1700 GCF_011630105.1 Anneissia japonica | reverse complement strand
TTGGTTTAATTTAGTGTACTGGGAGAACGTTCCTAATATTGAGTCCAAATGGTGTGGTTGTTTTGAATAAAAGTTCCCAGTGATTCTCTTTATCTTTGCGATTTTTGTCGCTCCAACTGGCATTATGGTAAATTGCAATCACTCTGAAATTTGAAATTGAATGACCAGCTAAATTGAAATGTTCGGCTACGGGTTGATCAAGCTTAGATGTTCTGATAGCTGATCTATGTTGTGTCATTCTCATACGGAGAGTGTTTTTTTGTTTCTCCGACATATTGTTTACCACAAATATTACAATATATGAGATAAATGACATTTTTGGTGAGGCAATTAATTGATTGCCTTATCCGAAATATGTGGTTTGTTTGGTTGCTCTTGAATGATTGTGTAGAATCAAGCAAGGAGCATGTTTTGCATGATGAACCACAAAGATGACTACCTAAATTACGGTTGTCGCAAGAGTTAGTTTGCCTCTTGAATATATATATATATATATATGTACATATATATATATATATATATATAAAGTATATTTAATGTCTATAACCCATTAAGCATTGTCATGATTATGTCGTTATTATTGTCATCATATCCTTATCATTATTATTTATATAACTTTTTATATTTTTATTAATATTATTTTAATATTATTTTTATTAATGCAGTTTTAATTATTGTAAGGGGATGTAAATGAAAAGAAATAAAAAAGGCAACGATTTAAAACCTTTCATTTTGGCTCTGCATTCAAATCTCTTTTGGTAAATATTCAGTAAATACACAGTAAATTGGGGCCGAGTTCACTACTTAGGGGCTAGTTGACTTGGGGGCGAGTTGACTTGGGGCCGAGTTGACTTGTGGCCGATTTGACATGGGGCCGAGTTGACTCGAATTCCGATGTCCTTCATAATGGTGATACCAATGTCTTTAATTGCGATACAGATGTCTCTCATAATGGTGATTTTAATACCAATGTTACATAATGTCTATATCTTCTTCCTCTTGTATGCTGCTGCCTTCAATATGGTAAAGATTCTGCAGCTTAATATATGTGTGTGACTGCAGGCTGACTGACGTCTACTGCAATATTGGTTTTTTGTGTTTTTTTTCCTTCCACTTAATGTATTTTAGTTCATTTTTCATCTCTTCAATCTTCAGACATCTCTCTGACCTATTCGTTTATTACAAGAAAACCCTTTTTATGTACATTTTCTGTTGTGTGCACTGTGTGTTTTTTGTATTTCTTTTGTATTTTTGATATTTGATATTTTAACTTTTATTAATTAAATTTTCTCTATCACATTATGAATCTATAGCACAGCAATGCTATATTTTAATTTAACATCTTCCATGATACAACTAATAATAAAGTAGTAGATTCAAAGTCAGCCAGGAAGACTGCACTAAAGATGTTGACAGTTAATCTGTTACATTCCAGGGTAGTACAAGGGAAAATATTCGTTTATATCTTTATAATAGCAATAATGACAGGGGCGGATCCAGAGATGTCCAAAAGGGGGGGCCGAAAGGGGGCCGAAATTTAGGCCGATCGAGACAACAATGTCCTAGGGGGTCCGCGAAATTTTTGTGTTTTAGACGCCCGAAAATAACATTTGAGGCGTTCTGGGCTATCATTTTTTTTCTTTTTCTTTCTTTTTTTCTTTCTTTGTTCTTTTTTTACCTCCCAAAAGGGGGGGGGGGCC
>NW_022734382.1:0-987 GCF_011630105.1 Anneissia japonica | reverse complement strand
AGGCGAGAAGGTTTTTTCCCCTAAGAAAATCGCTAATTATTTCAATGTTTTTTTCACCAACATAGATTCTAGCCTTGTCAGCAAGCTACCCAAATGTAATAACGTATTTGGTTCCAAATCGATAGCTTTTAGACGTCTCTATAGTTTAATTTCAAAAAACAGGTTTAAATTAAGCCATGTTTCTGAAGAATTTATTAGAAAACAGATTAATGCACTTGATCATAGCAAGAGCACGGGTCTTGACAATATCCCGACAAGATTCCTTAAGGATGGAGTAGACGTACTGGTAGGTCCCATTACTCATATTATTAATCTCTCTATAACCACCAATACTGTTCCGGACAACTTGAAACTTGCAAAGATCTCACCACTTTTTAAAAAGGGAAACTGCACTAATCCGGAAAACTATCGACCAATCAGTATCCTCTCCTCCATCTCCAAAATTCTTGAACGGGCTATTGCCACCCAACTTGAAAAATACCTTGCCGATAACAATATTTTATTCAAATTTCAGTCTGGTTTTAGACAGGCCCACTCTACAGAGACATGCCTGATCAATCTAATCGACGACCTGAAATCCAACATCACTAATGGCCTTTACACTGGATGATCCTGATTGATCTACAAAAGGCCTTCGATACTGTCGACCACGAAATCCTTCTCGAAAAACTCGACTGTATGGGAATTGACTGTGTCAAATGGTTCAGGTCGTATCTATCCGATAGATCTCATGTAGTCTCTCTGGAGGGCGCTTTTAGTGAACAACGTTACATTACATACGGCGTGCCTCAAGGAAGTATCCTTGGACCGCTTTTGTTCTTATGCTTCATTAATGATATGGAAATTTGTATTGATAATGACTGTAAACTGTTGCTATACGCAGACGACAGTGCTATTTTATACGCCCACCATGACCCTGATCATATTACAAGAAAACTGAGCAAGGTCCTTGACCAATGCCAACAATGGCTAATCAACAACAAATTA
>NW_022734381.1:0-550 GCF_011630105.1 Anneissia japonica | reverse complement strand
GGTCAAAACTACGTCAAGTTATAAAATCTATCAAACAAAAGTATAATTCAAAATGTAAGATAGTCCAAAACTAAGCTACATAAATCAGTTGCAGTCACTAGAAATGTTTAAATAATAACCTAGTAAAATCCAAATTTACCTAGAGAAAATAATAAATATTTATCACCCGTACAAAATACATAAAAGAGTTGAAACTCAAGCCACGTAATAATAACAATTCATTAGAAATCAGAATAAATTAATAAAATGTAAACGTTTAAGCTTAGGAAAAACAAAACCTTTACGCAATTTTCAGTTTAAAAATACATTAAAAACGTTAAAAGTATGAAATAAGATAAAGATTAAAAAGTTTAATTGAATCCAAAATACCGTATTTCTATTTATATTGCTTGTTGTTTGCGTGATTGTTTAGTGCGAGTGAAATAACTGATATGACTCTTTCTTCTTTTTTAAAAATTTACATCGTGTACAGGTAGTGGAGCAATAAAATATAAAGTGTTTGTGTAAACTAAAAAAATTGATTGTATATATATATTGTAAATTATAATAA
>NW_022734380.1:0-853 GCF_011630105.1 Anneissia japonica | reverse complement strand
ACACATACATTTCCATTAATACTGTATAGACAAATCCTTTTAGACATAGGCGTAGATTGGGGGGGAGGATATATCCCCCAATATTTGACAAGGGGGTATGGTCCCTTGTATCAACCCCCCAATATTTTGACTATGTGCAGGATAAAATGGAGCTTTACACACTTCAAAAGACTGTCACAGAAATAATTTGCACTGTCTTATGCGCTTACAAAGATGAAAATTAGCATAATGTATTAAAGTTGATAACAAAATTAATTTATCTGGTACTAATCTAAGATCTTCTTTCCTTAGATGTTAGATGTGTTTGCAAAGCAGGCCATATTTTCACACTGAAGGGTGTGTACGACATCAGTAATTTTATGTCAATTCCAAGAATTTTCAATCATCCCCCGCAATGAAAAATACTTTTCTACGCCACTGCTTTTAGAAAAGGTGTGCTCTATTATTTAAACGGATATTCATAAAATGAACAGCAAATCTGCTTCATCAAAATATTTTCCCAATTAAAAATCATAAAGATACTAAGTGAGAGATCACTGGTCTAATAGTGGTTATGATACCAAGATGTCATGGATTTGATTCCCACTCGAATTACTTGCATGATTTCATCTCACAAGTATTTGGGGATGCACTAAGTGTACAAGGAGTTCCCAACTATATTATAACAGGGGTCAAGTTCGTAGATCAAATCAATTTGAGGGGTAGAATGATCATGCAAGTGTGTAAAGTGACCAAGTTAGGAGAAAATAATGTTGGAATATATTTATTTGCATAAAAGAGCATAAAACGTGATGCATCGGGATCGTTTCTCAGGATGTGTGAAAATGGTAACACATTTAGAGAATAGCAGTAT
>NW_022734379.1:84139-112342 GCF_011630105.1 Anneissia japonica | reverse complement strand
TTTGCTGTATTAATGGAAACATTCGCAGTTGCATGCAGCAACATTTTCCCGCGGTATCTCTGTGGGTCACGAAAACCGTTACTGTCATCATAATTCGTCGAACCGGTCTTCAAGATTCCTTAATGTTCATTTGTAAGTTTAAGTTTTAATCTTAGATGATGATATTATATTGATTATATTATGTATTAGATGAGGTATTATAAGGTTTGCTGCACATTTAGGTGTGATAAATGCAATTTGTTACATTGCTGTAGGGCTAGGCTAGCTGACAGTGTATTTCCCACACTATCTTAAAGATAGTACAGTACAGTATTACATTTCACCGCAATGAATGAATGCGCTCGGCTGTTGACTGGCCTGGTTTGGATATGCTACATTTATACTCTATGCCTAATGCTATTGTTGGTAGATAGTACCGTTTCACAAAGTATCTATGCTATTTTGGATAATATTTACAAACTCGTGTTATTGTTGTTTATAAATTATATGATGTGAATGGTGTGCATCAATACACAATATTATACAAATAGAATATGTTTAAGCAGCGCAAATAGGATGTTGAGTACTTGAAGAAGGGATTGTAACGGGAGTACTGTAATATTAATTGAGTAGTAATGATTTAATTGTTCCCATGTAGTCTATGAAAAGGTGAATTGATTGTTTTATGTGTAGAACCCTAATAGGCTGCATGTAGGAGGAATTTTCGTTTAGGCTCCTTATGCTAACTACATAGGGTAGGAAAAATTTGAGTTTTGTTATGTGTGACGTACTAGGACGAATAAAGTTATTCATGACGATGAGGGTGCTATTTTGCATAACTGTTTGATTGATGTTAATAGAAAGTTTTCATTGTTTATCGCAGGTGGATTTGACCACCGTCCTTTTTCTTAAATACTGTGACTTATTGCATGTTGCTAATAAAATATTGGAGCAGATCCTCAAGTTTGTATGTGTCTGCTACATTGTATTTTGTGTCAGCCAGGACCACTACATTTGGTGTCCTTAAAGGCGTTTGTTTATTTCTCTTGTTTAGTTTTTTTGATAGTACCCCTCTATTGTTGAAATATGACCTTAGGCCATTGGCAACCCTTTTTTAGAGGAGGAAAACATGGACTAGACCTAAGATGAATGGCAAGCACTCCCATGTTCTAGTTTTGAAGTTAATGTTTAGTGTTCTTTGCTGGCCATAGTGGTAACCATGTACGATATGATTTAATCATATGGTGTAAATTACAAGATATACTGTATGGAATTGTATAATCCTGTCTGTAATTGACATGAAACAAAGTAAGCCTACCTAAACCTAGGGCCTAGGCCTATTTCCAGTGGCGGATTTAGGAGGGGTGGCGCGTAAGAGGCGTACGCCTTCCCTGGATCCTGCCGGGGCCCTAGGCGGCCCCCAGGCCCCCAGCCTAAGGCTGCTCGCTTCGCTCGCAGATTGCGCCCCACCCCCACCCCCACTTCTGGCAGGCTGGATCCGTCCCTGCCCTCGGTACCTCGTGTCTTTTCTGGTCGTCCATCTTTACTTTGGCGCCTCTACCCCCTTTTGCTAAATCCTGTATCCGCCCCTTCAATTCATTCCATTTCATTATATATTTTATTTTGTAGTAGTACCTCCGGTTGGACGCCGGCATAGTGAAAACACTCAGCACCACACGATTGATTAGGCTAGTTTGACGTCTACTGCCTAGCACTGCTGCTAGAGAAATTAGTTAGCCTACACCTACGTTACCAACTCTACTTAGCCTACTACACTGCGTACGGTACAGCGGACCTGCCTAGGCCTATAGTACATCACGCTCGACAGTCCGAGACAATGGCAAGGGATAGTGTCCTGCAAGCAACAGAAGCGCTACCCTCCAGTGGAATACAACCAAAACAGTCATAGAAAAACTAAGTTACTTACCAGATTCTATCGAAGTAATTAAAAAGGCCCTATTTGAAGCCAGAAGCATTAGAGGGCGCTATGGTTCGACCTGGTATGACTTGGAAGAGGCCTACATCATGGGTGGAAACTTGTTCCACAAAGAACATGACGGCATGCAGAACGTTCATTGTAACTGCTGTCGAATATTGGTTTTTTCTATTTTGCTGCCCTCTCTAAAGTGTTGGCAAGGTAAACGGGCACTACGCTACTGCAGGAAAGGAATGTTCTAGAACCACCGAATGCAAGCTGCTAGAGAAATATTCGTAAACAAAGATTTCTGTTTAGAATAGTTTTTATAAACACTGTTGAAGGTTAGTTAANTGTTACATATAATACTTGTTGATTAGTCCAGTATTGATGGAATAAGTTATGTTATATATGCTCCTAGGCCTGGTGTTTTCCCAGGTATGATATAGGCCTAGGGCCTATGCTGCTAGTTAACGATCATACACGAATGGTCTAACTGCGTCGTATGCACGTTCAATTCAGTTGTAATACCATGATAACTATTTTCTAATTGCTCAAATTTATCTGCTGATAACATCATAATAGTCATTAAGACGTCGACTAGATGAAAGAAGAATATTTGGTGATTCTATTGATTCATGTTATAATATTACCATAGGTGGATACGATGCTGTGTAGGTTGTTTAAATTAAGTAATCATCGTAAAATATGATCATCATTAAGTTGCGAGGATTCGCCACTGCGGTAGTGCGTCACGCTTGAGTGCGTACGAGTAGAGCTGCTACGGGTAAATAGCTTGTTGATACATTCACGTTTTACATGTATAACACTGACAGTTTATAGGATTTTTTAATTGTTTTTATCTTTGTGGCTATATGATTGGTGAATGTTTTCTTTTGTGTTTTACTTAGCAGAACGAGTTCACCAGGCTATGTACCCACACTAAGTTTACGTTTGTACACGGTATCAATATTCATAGGTTTGAGATGAATAAATGCCCACTACTTTCAGTAAACCTATGGGTACGAAGATTTTGTTATTGAAGTGTTAGCACATGACACAAAACAACTTTAAGAGGCGCTAAAGCAGCGACCGCAACAGTAAACTTAGTAGCAGTAAACTTGAACATCTCTTCAGTACACTAAGAAGTCAATTCAGGGATGGCTCAAAACGGTGAACAAGGAGGAGAAACTGACAGTGTTCATAGCAGAGCGTCGATAAAAGACAATAGCAGTATTCATAGCAAGGTTTCTACCAAAGACCATGGTAGTGTAAATAGCAGAAGTTCTCGGTTGTCAAGAGATTCAAAAGAAGAAATAAATGCAGCACAAGCTCGTGCAGACTTGGCTATAGCAAGAGCCAAGAAGAAATTTGCAGAGCAGAGAATGGCTTTGGAAGCTAAAGAGCTAGAAGTTCGGAGGAAGAAGGAGTCACTTGCAAATGATGAAGAGATTGCTGTGGCTGAAGCAAAGTCTAGAATGTGGGAAGATCTTGCTAGTGAGTCTCATTCGAATTCGGACGAAGATGAGGTGCTTAGCAACCTGCCTGAAAAATCTTCAGACACCAAGGTGTCTAGGTTTTTTAACAGTACTGAGGTTAAGAATAATCCTACTATGCATAAAGAGAATGCTGGTGCAGATATTACCTGCTTAATTAATTCTTTTAGAATACCAAAGGTAGAGGTGCCTATATTCCGAGGTGATCCTCTAGAATTTCCCGCGTGGCTAAGTTCTTTTAACTCACTCATAGAAGCACGGGCCAATAGCCCGGATGAGAGGCTAAACTTGCTGATACAGCACTTAGGAGGAGAGCCAAAATCTATGGGGCTATCTTCTTTTACAGTCCAAGGAGGCTTACATGCAGGCAAAAAGTGAGTTAAAACAGAGGTATGGCAATAATGCTGTTATTGCCAAAGCATTTACAGACAAGCTGACATCTGTACCAAAGATAGATGGTAGAGATCCAGTGGCATTGAGACGGTTTTCTGATGCACTTAATGAAGTAGTGGTTGCAAAAAGAAGTATCAATGAGTTAAACTTACTAAACTACCCACAGGAAAATGCAAAGCTGGTAGCAAAGTGGCCATACAATTTGCAGTCAAAGTGGAGATCCATATGTATGGACTCATAAGAGGAGTTTCCAAGCTTGGAAAGGTTTTCGACATTTGTACAAAAGAAGGCAAAATAAGCCAACAACCCAATATTTCAGTGTTTTTCTCAACCACAGAAAGTAATCACAGAAAAGTCACAAAAGAAACGCATCAATTTTTCAACTGCTGTAAGCAATAGCAAGCCAATTAATTGCCCCTATTGTGAAGGAAAACATAGCCTCGACGGTTGTGAAGCTTTTGAGGGTTTACCTACCAAAGGAAAAAGGCACTTTATGAACGAGAAAAGATTGTGTTTTTGCTGTGCAGAAAGAAATCATAGGGCTTTTCAATGCAAGTCTAAGAAAACCTGTAAGCATTGTGGCAGAAAACATCTGACTTGTCTACACTACGAGGGTGAATGTGGTGAAAAGTCTCCAAAAGAAGGTTACTCCAAGTGTGCGGAGATGTTGCGAAAACTAATGACAACTCTATGATTCTTCCCGTCTGGTTAAAGAAAAAGGGAAGTAGTGAAGAGATGCTTATATACTGTATATTAGATCCCCAAAGCAACACTAGTTTTGTTAGAGAGGACGTTGTAGAAGACCTAAACCTGAATGGACAGACCACTTATCTTAAATTGTCCACAATGCATGTAGCAAATAATTAATTTGTTGCCAACGAATCACTGATTTGCAGATTATTAGTTTTGATAGAAGTGTAATAGTGGACATACCTGTCGCATTCACTCGAGAAGAAATACCTGCTTTAGAATCACAAATACCTACCCCTGCTACAGCATCAATGTGGAAACATCTGGAAAGCATTGCTGAGAAAATATCGCCCTTTCAGTCCGGCGCGCCGGTAGCTATCTTGTTAGGCAATGATGTGCCAAAGGCGATAAGACCATTGAGCATTGTTGCAGGAGATGATAACCAACCTTATGCGCAGCAGTCAATATTGGGTTGGGGAATAATTGGAACGGTGTGCAAGCATAGCACAAGTGAAGGCACAGTGTGCCATAGAACGCTGACGGACGGAGTGATCCCAAAGGCTGATCACTTGGTAGTACAAACAACTGTGAAAGAAAGAGTCTGTCCTGAGCAAGTGAAGGAAATGTTTAACAGAGATTTCATAGAACATGGGGATGACGAAAAGGGTTTATCTGTCGATGACAATAGATTCCTACAGTGTCTTAAAGATGGTATTGTCAGAAAACAAGATGGTCATTACGAAATGCCCTGTCTCTTATACACATCTAGATGTGTATAAGAGACAGGCGCTGTAAAGAAGTTAATCTACCAGACAACAGGTCTATGGCACTGAAACGTCTGCATCAGCTTGGTAGAAGGTTCAAGAAGAATGAGAAGTTCAAAAGGGATTACTGTGCCTTTATGGATGACGTTTTGGTCAAATGTGCTGAACCAGTACCCAAATGCAATGCAGAAGAGGGAAAAATAAATTACGTACCTCACACCGGCATCTATCATCCGAGGAAACCTGACAAAATTCGCGTTGTGTTTGATTGTTCGGAAACGGTTAACGGAATATCGTTAAATGATTGTCTGTTACAGGAACCTGATTTGACAAATGACCTTCTGGGCGTATTGTGTAGATTTAGAAGGGAGAACATTGCCATCATGGGGGACGTGTTCGTGTACCGTTGTATTTCATTAATAGGCCTAATTAGGTGCTAATTCTTAACTGACCCAAATAAACATGTAGTGTACAGAAAATAGTATTCAATTCTTATATTCTTATATTTATTTATCCATCGACGAAAAATACAAATATATGCTGAATACACATGCTACAGGCCGCTTTAAATACACGAGTCTAGGTTTCGGGGCTAGATTATGATAGATAAAAGTTAAACTATGATAGTAAAAACTATCCCCCGCCGGACACCATCCCGGTATATAAGTTAAGTTGAAGGAAATAAAATAAATATTTACACTGTTTTAATATTTGCCTCGTGATTTTTTGTCGGAGACATCGTATCCCCGTCTGCCAAATCCTGCCGCTACCGGTCCCGTTCAGAAATAAAATCAATTCACTTTGTTTCGTATTCTTACTTTGTCATGAACGGAAATAAACTGTTTGAAATAGGCATATACCACCAGTTTGCATTACTGCAAATTGCCTAGTAACAGTGAATTCAGTGAGAAACGTTCCTACACAAGTAGGTTCCCACGATCAGGAGAAGCATGAGAGAAGCAGACACAAGGTCAATCATATACAGTAGTCTTCTCTTTAAACGCCGCCAACTCAGGAATGTAGACGCTCTAGTGTCTGATCTGATTCTTTGAACGCCGCCTTCAGGAATGTAAACGGCTGCTGCTCCGCAAGAAGGGAATAGCCGACTGCCTTGTTCAGCAATATAAGCATGTGTCATGGTTTAACCATTTTTAAAACATAATAATATATATAATACAAACATGTATTAAATTCATATAGCCTACACAGTAAAACACAATGCCGTAGCATACGTTGTTCTACGTGCGATATCATGTGATCGCCACAACGAACTTCTTCAACTGCGGCTGATCCAAGTCAGTGTTTACATGCTGTATTGTGCGGGCTGTGCCGGCACGTGGGAATTAGAAAGTTGGGCAAAAGGTACTTGTTTTGATAGGTCAATTCGAACATCGCACAATATAATAAATATATATATATATATATATTATAAAAATATATATAACAATATATATAAATTCATATAGCCTACACAGTAAAACACAATGCCGTAGCATTCCGCCAACTCAGGAATGTAGACGCTCTAGTGTCTGATTCTTTGAACGCCGCCTTCAGGAATGTAAACGCGCTGCTCCTCCGCAGGAAGGGAATAGCCGACTGCCTTGTTCAGCAATATAAACATGTGCCATGGTTTAACCATTTTTAAAACATACTAATATATATAATAATACAAACATGTATTAAATTCATATAGCCTACAAAGTAAAACACAATGCCGTAGCATACTGTGATCGCCACAACGAACTTCTTCAACTGCGGCTGATCCAGGTCAGTGTTTATATGCTGTATTGTGCGGGCTGTGCAGGCACGTGGGAATTAGAAAGTTGGCAAAAGGTACTTGTTTTGATAGGTCAATTGGAACATCGCACAATATAATCTGGGTATCAAGGTTACTGGCGATTGCTTTCTCTTCTATAAAACCTATAGGTAGGGCCTAGCCTACTAAAATACAAGAAACATTGGGGTTTCCCCAACAAGGAAAATAATTAAATTTAGGCCTTTATTATAAACATTTCTTCGTGAACTGTCACCTAGCGTAGGCTAGCATTTTACTACCAGGCTACTACTATTATTATAAATATAGGCCTAGGCCTACATATCCTAGGTACGGTAGGGACACTGAACAAGTTTTGAAGTTGTTTAAATCACGATCAAATTCCAAATTTCGCTGAACGCGTTTAACATTTTGCCATTCACGAGCAGTCAGCCATATGAAAAGGGGAGGAGTCCAAACGGAATAAACGGCTCGAACGACAAGCTTCCAAACGGCATTTCACAGACGCGTTTGGGAGCTTGTCATATAACAATAGTAAACGTGTTTGACCCGTTTCTGTCGTTAGGGATAATTTGTAGATCACGCCTAAGTTATGTGCCAAGGCAGGTCTTACCCTCCATAAATGGATTACTAACAGCAGGAAAGTGTTAGATTCTATACAAAAAGACATGAGAGCAAAGGATTGGAAGGAAATAAGTGTACGTGACCCGCTACCTTTCGAGAGAGCACTTGGTATAGTTTGGTGTGTTCAGAATGACACATTTCGATTCCGAGTAGAGATGAAAGACGTCCCATTAACAAGGAGAGGCATACTGTCTACCATTTGCTCAATTTACGACCCTTTGGGCTTCGCTGCACCGGTGATACTGAGAGGAAAGGCCATCTTACAAGAGCTTTGCAGGAAAGGTGTTGAATGGGATGACCCAGTTCCAGATGAGCTAAGGTCAAGATGGATCCTCTGGAGGTCCAGTGTCAAGGAACTGGAAAGTTTAGAAGTTACTCGCCGCCTGAAACCTAGGAAGGAAGAGAAGATCAACGCTCTGGAGCTGGATTATTTTTCCGACGCCAGTCAAACTGGTTATGGAGTGGCAGTTTACCTTCGGGTAGTTTACGAGAATATAGCACCACACGTAACATTCGTGTTAGGCAAGGCCAGGGTAACACCCTTAAATAGAAAAATTACAATACCTCGACTGGAGCTGTCAGCAGCAGTGGTGTCAGCTAGGTTGTCTTCATACCTGCAACGAGAGCTAAGATGTGGCATGACAAAGCAGTTTTTCTGGGTAGATAGTAATGTAGTCCTGGGATATATAAATAATGAAACCAAACGTTTCCACACTTATGTGGCAAATCGGGCTCAAACCATCAGAGATCTAACCGATATCAATCAGTGGAGGTACATTCGATCGGAGGACAATCCCAGTGACGATGGCAGTCGTGGACTAACGGCTAAGCAGTTGAGTCTTAATTCAAGGTGGATAAATGGTCCACCATTTCTGTGGGAAAAGGAGTTTGTTCCACAAGTGGATCCAGATATTTGCTATGAGGCCAGTGATGTCGCCGACATTAAGAAAGAAATGTAAGAGTAATGTAACTAGCCTTCTTACAAAAGCATAGGAAGATGATGGGATTCTGAAACGCTTTGAAACATTTTCCTGTTGGTATAAAGACACACGAGCAGCAGCAAATTGTTTAAGATTAAGGATAGGTTGCTGAAAGCTGAGAAGAAGATTAATAAAGAGAAATCGACTCGTAATAATCCTATGACTGTACAGGAACTGCAACGAGGAGAAATGCTGTTAATAAAACTCGTTCAACAGGAGTATTTTAATAAAGAAATCCAGATATTAAGGTTGACAGAAATTAACATTGAAGACAAAAAGAGGCGAGGAGAATACAAATGTCTACTTAGGTCAAGTTCAGTGAGAAAGTTAGATTCTTTCTTGGATAAGAATGGTGTACTCCGAGTTGGAGGTAGGATTAAGAACTCGACCCAACCATACGACGTGAAATATCCAGTTTTGCTGCCAAAACAAGGTCATATCTCAATGTTGATTGTGAGGCATTACCACGAAAAGCTTATCCACATGGGAAGAACTTCAACACTTAACCATGCACGGCAACATGGATTTTGGATAGTGAATGGAACGGGCGTGGTAAGACAGGTCATACAGAAGTGTGTGAACTGCAGAAAATTAAGAGGTGTGCTCCAAACACAGAAAATGAATGATCTACCAATGGATAGAGTGACAGATGCTCCACCCTTCTCATATGTAGGTGTGGACTTGTTTGGCCCGTTCCTGATTAAGGAGAGAAGATCGGAACTAAAACGCTATGGTGTGCTGTTTGTTTGTATGTCATCAAAAGCGATCCACCTGGAAACTACAAACTCCCTAGACACTGACTCTTTCATCAATGCTATGAGAAGATTTCTGTGTTTACGTGGTCCAACCCGACAGATAAGAGCAGATTGCGGTACCAATTTTATTGGTGCGAATAATGAATTAATGAAAGCTACCGAACAAAGTTTGGATCAAGACAAGATATCCAAGTACTTACTAAAGCAGAAATGTGAGTTTGTCAATTTTAAGTTTAATGTTCCCAGAAGCAGCCACATGGGTGGCATTTGGGAAAGACAGATAAGGACTGTGCGCAGTGTACTGGAACCACTCATACATCAAGCTGGATCACAGCTCGACGATGAATCACTACGTACATTTATGGCAGAGGCCCAGAACATAGACAATTCACGACCAATTACAGTTAAACAGTTGACAGATGCTGATGGAGCTGAGCCTCTTACCCCAAATCACATATTGACTTTGAAATCCAAAGTGTTATTACCTCCACCGGGTGTTTTTCAGAAACCGGACATGTACTGCAGACGAAGATGGAGAAGAGTACAACATTTAGCTAACGAATTCTGGGCTAGATGGAAGAGAGAGTACCTTACCTCTCTTCAACCAAGGCAGAAGTGGGTAGAGCGCAAAGAGAACATGAAGGTAGGCGACATTTTTATAATTAAAGAAGAAAACCTGCCCCGCATTAAATGGTGCCTTGGCAAAGTGACTAAAGTGTATCCAAGTGAAGACAGTCTTGTGCGTAAAGTTCAGTTGACCACTGCAACTTCAGTTTTGGACAGGTCAGTTCATAAGTTGGTGTTATTGTTAAATGATGAATCCAGCTAAGTACATCCAAGAAGTTATACTTTGCATCTATGTGAATTGAAATGATTGCAGATGAAGTAGTTGATCAACACTTTAATTTTTACTGGAACTTAGCTAATTCTGTTTTTTTTTTTTTTTTTATATGGGCCAGAATAATGACCATGTGTTTGGACCTGAGGGTAGTCTATCCCTATGATGGTCACATGAAGTCGGAGTTGGACATCAAGTAAGTTATATCTGTTTACAAAAGAACTCATTGTTGAACACTAATCGGTTATTTATAATTAAAAATGTTCATTACCTGGTATGTTTGAATTGCGAACTTAGTTAAATTTAGTATTGATAGGTGTGGAAATGCTCAAGAGTGCTTGCGTATACTTGGTCATTTGCGGCAAGGAGTGTAACTGCTGTCGCATATTGTTTTTTTTTCTATTTTGCTGCCCTCTCTAAAGTGTTGGCAAGGTAACGGGCACTACGCTACTGCAGGAAAGGAAATTTCTAGAACCACCCAATGCAAGCTGCTAGAGACATATTCGTAAACAAAGATTTCTGTTTAGAATAGTTTTTATAAACACTGTTGAAGGTTAGTTAAAGTTAACCATTTATGTGTTACATATAATACTTGTTGATTAGTCCAGTATTGATGGAATAAGTTATGTTATATATGCTCCTAGGCCTGGTGTTTTCCCAGGTATGATATAGGCCTAGGGCCTATGCTGCTAGTTAACGATCATAATACACGAATGGTCTAACTGCGTCGTATGCACGTTCAATTCAGTTGTAATACCATGATAACTCTTTTCTAATTGCTCAAATTTATCTGCTGATAACATCATAATAGTCATTAAGACGTCGACTAGATGAAAGAAGAATATTTGGTGATTCTATTGATTCATGTTATAATATTACCATAGGCGGATACGATGTTATGTAGGTTGTTTAAATTAAGTAATCATCGTAAAATATGATCATCATTAAGTTGCGAGGATTCGCCACTGCGGTAGTGCGTCACGCTTGAGTGCGTACGGGTAGAGCTGCTACGGGTAAATAGCTTGTTGATACATTCACGTTCTACATGTATAACACTGACAGTTTATATGATTGTTTAATGGTTTTTATCTTTGTGGCTATATGATTGGTGAATGTTTTCTTTTGTGTTTTACTTAGCAGAACGAGTTCACCAGGCTATGTACCCACACTAAGTTTACGTTTGTACACGGTATTAATATTCATAGGTTTGAGATGAATAAATGCCCACTACTTTCAGTAAACCTAAGGGTACGAAGATTTTGTTATTGGAGTGTTAGAACATGACACAAAACAACTTTAAGAGGCGCTAAAGCAGCGACCGCAACATTCATGTTCTCCAATATAAATATGTTGATGACATGAGTGAAACAAGATTAGACAACCTAATGGCAGAATTAACATCCAACTACTCAGTCAAGACAATGCACACTTAATTTTCTCGGAGATCGAAGAAATAAAACTCAAGTTCTAGCCAGATTGCAGAGCAAGTTGCTAAAATGTGGAAGCCGCGGAAACAAGAGCCAAGTATGAGAAGCAGATACTGTAGCTGAAAAGGAAGCTGAGTTGACTCTCAAAGCTGATAGTGAAGCTGCTATCCAAATACAAAGCAATGCAGAGCAAATGCTCTTTCTGCAGTCTTCACAGATGAAGGTTCGTATTATCAACCACAAACCAGACCTCGAACGATTACGCTTTACTTTTCCAGAAAAATGCATGTGAGCGAAACACATCAAAACCAATGGTGTTTTTAACCTGGCGTAGATCATTCAAAGCTCCTGTTAACAAAGCTATAATATATGTGACTGACGAGCTCGCATATCTTTCTGAATTTACTAAGGGACCACCTAGGATATTGGTAGATTATTATTGCCAGAAGCACACCAGCAACCCTGATAAAGCTCGAGAAGCCTGGCAAAAGCTACAAAAACGTTTCGGACATCCATCCGTCATAACAAAAGGGCTCAAAGACACTCTAAACGAGATATCTAAATTTCTGGTGTCAAATTCTCTGCACCTCAAAGTGCATACAAAACCTGGTCTGGCTCTTAGGGTAAAACAACATACTGAACTTGCGATATAACATTCTATATAACTCACCAATAGTACCCAATAAACAGTCACCAATAGTACCCAATAAACAGTCAACTTTACAAATATAATTTTACTGGCGGTTTTGAAACTCTACCACTTCTTGTTTCTACTCTTTCTAACGGTTGCCTAGTGTTGGGTATTTCATTGTCAACACTTTCATTCTGTTCACTGCTTGCGTTCCCTCTTTTAACGCTCACATCCTTGTTTAACCGAATTATATCGCGTCTATTCCTTCGTACTCAGTCTCTCTCCGTTTCAACTATGTACGAGCGAGGGGTGGTTGCTGATTGAACAATGTATCCGCGCAACTTTTGATCTCTGATATAAACAGGATCGCCTTGTTGTAACTCGCTTTGCAGCTTAGTACGATAGCGTGTGTAATATATCACTTTCTGTTTTTCCTTTGCGATTGATTCCTTCTCGCGAACTATGCTCGGTTGGGGCCACTTTGGGTCCAGTAGCTCACGCGTTATTGGAATTGTAGTTCTGATTTTGCGACTGAAGCTCAGTTCTGCCGGACTAAATCCTTTCGCTATGTAAGGGTGAGGATCTATATATTAACAACGCTTTATACGGGTTTACTATTTCTGCATAACACCTGTTTAACTGTTTGTACACAGCGTTTCGCTTCCCCGTAACTTTGTGGATTTGGGCTACTGGTTTTGTGCCTAAATCCATACTCTTTTTCGAACTCCTTGAACAAATGACCAGAATACTGCGGTCTATTGTCATCAGCACTTCTGGTATGCCGTGGCGACAATAGACTTTAGATGGGATATTATATCCTCACAAGGTGTGCCTGTAAGTTTAGTTACTTCCACAAATCGCGAATAATAGTCAATCACTAATAAGTAATTAACCCCATCAAAATAAAACAAATCACTTCCTACTATTTACCAAGGCCTTTCAGGCACTGGTGTTGGTAGCAGTGGTTCGCGACGTACGTTTCTTGTTTCATCACACCGGTAACACGCGTTCACAACATCTTCAACTTGGCTGCTAATTCCAGGCCACCATACTGACGCTTTTGCTCGTTCGCGACACTTGGTAATGCCCATATGTCCCTCATGTATCTTTTCCAAAATTTCAGTTCTCAACATTGCTAGTATTAGGCCTACGAGCCTATCTCCTTGAAACAAAAGTCCTTTAGTAACTGTACGTTCATTCCGTGCTGACCAATAAGGTTTAATAATATCTGGGATTTTTGATCTGTCCTTTGGCCCACTCCCCAAATCAATACTTTATCAATTGTTGGCATACTGGATCAATTGATATTTCTAAACGAATCTGCTCCAATCTCTGATCCGTTGGCCAACATACGCTGGCAACTGTATTTACATTACTGATATCTACTCTTTCAATTAATCCTAGTCCAACTACAGCTGAACGTCCGAATAAGGATTTTCTTAACTCATTAACAACATAAATGTCTTGTTTGGTTGAACGTTTAGCACCATTAACATTAACAATCAATTTCTCCATAAATTTACCTTCAACTTCAAGTTTGTTATGACCATGGCCATACAAAACTTTATCAGATTTCTTTATCTTAAGTTGCAAATTCTCATATGGAATCATCGCAACATCGGATCTTGTATCAATCTTGAAGTTGATATTATGATCATTAATTTTCACATTAGTATACCATGGTTCTTCCCTTGTACCAGTGTCAATACTACATGAATTTACCTCTCCCAGGAAACATCTGCTACTACTGTAGCACCTGATGATCTACACCATCTTGCAAAATGTCCCTTTCTTTTACACTTATTACAGATCATATCTTTTGCGGGGCATTTATCTCTGTGATGGGATGGATATTTACCACAACGTCCGCATTGCTGAGACGTATTACTAAAATTAGCCGTCTTACAGCAAAAATTCGTAAATTGTGGTCTAGCGCCACATATCGCTTTAGAAACTTTATTTTTTTTTTTTTTACAACATCTACCGCCATCAACGTTTCTTGTTGGCGAACTACAGCCTGTTGTTTCTTTATTATTTCAGATTCACTGGCCTTTTTTATAGCCTTTTCTAGAGTAAGTTCAGCATCAAGCTGAAGCTTCTCTGCAAGCCTATAATCATGCAAGCCACTACAATTCTATCCCTAATCATTTCATCATGTAATTGTCCATATTCACAATGTTCAGCTAGAGAATATAACGAAATAATAAACTTATCAACTGGCTCACCTTATCAACTGGCTCACCGCCTGTTTTCGCTGATTAAATTTCGCTCTTTCGTAGATGGTATTTCTTCTTACCACAAAAAAACTCATTAAACTTATCTTCAATAATTTTTGGAAATATTTCTTCGAGCGTTGGTCAGTTTCATAGACGACAATATGTCCTCCACAGCGCTTCCCATGGCGTATATAAGTGTGTCATGCGTGTCATGACATGTCATGCCTATATGAAATTTAGCTAGGACATAGTTGGACAAACTATTCATAATTTTTTTTAAAAATGATATATAATTTATAATTACAAAATGCCTATTGTCCTTATTTAACAAGTTTATCGCATACAGTTTTATCATATATAATACTGACGTTACAGAAATTGTTGATAATTTTGTGATTAAAATTGATATATTGTTGTTTAGATCTATTTATCCAATTGTTTTGCAGGAATGGATATTCTGTGAATAGTCCAGTCGGATGATCCCCACTGACTTCCGTCCAATAACAGAGGATATTAATTATGAAACTTGAGACAATTAGCATCTGATGGAGAAGCACAAATTCCTGTATACCAAACCTAGTGTCATTTCGATATTAATTGTACTGAATATACTTATGATAATGACCAGTTAAATACAGTATGATCCTTCCTGTGTTCTTTTGCATTCTTGACCTTTAAATTAACTGGTAATTAATATAGTAAATTGTTTGTTAATTAGTGAAAATATTTTTTTTTTCCTGAAGCAGTTAATAATGTATGGTAAAACACTGAAAGAAACAAATAAAGTTTGAAATGTAAAATCACTGTTATTTGGATCATTTTTTTAGTTTCGTACAATGACATTTACAATGTATTTTAATCCAAATACATGCAACTAATTTGTTTTCTCATTACCTGCAATGTAGCCTCTTTATTTTTACAAATTAAACAGAATGATTATATTTATTGAAAAATAAATCTGATAGCTATGGCGATCAGAACAATTAAAAGAATTGCACATTTTCTCCCTTTTGTCTATTTGTTTTACTTATGGCCCAATAGAATGCTATAAATTTTGTTTGTAAATTTGGAGTTGCATATTACGCACTGTAACTTAGAAATAATACAAGAAAAAAATGAAATGTGTTGTGATTAATTTAAGATTAAAATATAAATGTATTGAAAAACAAATGGATGTCATGAAACTAAATCAAGTAGGCCTCCTTGTTAGCCAACATACTATACAATGTAACAATAAATTAAACCTTTCTCATTAAAAAATAATTTATTACTTAACTTTTCATCAAGCAAAAAAAAATTGATATATTTATTCATTGTTTAAATCTCGGAAATACAGCTTATGCAAAGGAGGCAATTGTCCATAGATACGATGATATTCACCCATTCGTACGTAGCAAATTGAGGTTCCTAAATCTTAGCCAGTTTGAAAAACTAAATATTTATATTATTATTATTAATGTTATATTAACTACAACAATTACATTACTGTATGTTAAAAATAACATGTATGCCTATTTCAAATCGATGTCTGCAAACCCGACGTAAATGTTGACTATTGTGCTCTCTCTAGGCTAGGCCTAACGTATTAAAACATGAACGTGCTGAACCCAGCGAGAAAGCATGAGTTTGGCTGTATCATATCGATAATACTGTATTTATTAACTGACGTCAAGTTGGTTACTTGTGGCACACTTCTTTTGTGAAGGTGCGTATAAATATTACCTCTATGGTTGGACGAATTGTGATAGGGGCCTAGCACTCGTCGCGGTGCACAAGCTGAGCTCACCTGAATCCTCTTTATCATTAGCTGGGCCGAGGTGAAGCATAATTAGCATATTTAATTTATGCTGCGGTAATTAACCAATTGGAAATCAAAGTTGTTGATACGTCATACACCACGAAATCGTGGTGGCTGCACTCGAAATCCTCACTTTTTTCCCAGTCCCTAATCCCAGAAAAAGTATACTATAGAACGCCATGCAAATAAGTAATATGGAACGCCATTGGTGCCAACATCGATTTATATCTTAAGCATTTTAACTGATTAAGACAAAGATTAGGGACTGGAACCCAGTCTAGGATGCTGGTGACCTGTTGAAAATTAGAGAGATCAGAAACGGCCCATCAGGAGCACCTTGGGCCCAAAGACTTGATCTTGGATGGACCATATCAGACCAAGTTTGCATCGACAGGGTTGGTGGACGTATCCACGTCGCGGTTCATCGTACCAGTGTCGACCAGTCTGACACACCTGCTATCTCGAAGTGTACCAATACCAATAACATAGAAGAAAGTTTCTGAGACAGCAAGTTTGACGTTTTTGCTTGCACTAGGAACGACAACGATCCCGGCTTTTCTGTAGAAGACCGACAATTCATCACTATCATGGAAACAGAGCATACGTACAGACGGCTCCGGCCATTGGGAGATGCCTCTCCCATTTCGACATGGCATACCACAGATGCCCGATAACCGCCACCAAGTTTTAGGTAGCCTACGTGACCTAATTCGGCATTTATAGAGTAAACCTATTAAGAAAGAACACTACTGCTGGAGTCCAGACACGCGAAAGTCGTGCCTGAAAACGACTTAAGAAAACAACACGCAAATACGTGGTATTTACCACACTTCGGAGTGTACCATCCAAAGAAACGTAATCAAATACGAGTTGTCTTTGATTCAAGCTCTGTGTGCGAAGGAATTTCGCTGAACCTGAGACAACTATACAAGGAGATTGGAAACGTGACTGGATTCTATTGTTCTCTAGTTTGTGATGTCTTGTGTTTCATTGATATGCAAATAAGGTTGTTCGAACCGCAAGCGGGCAACTTCCACACACGAGACAAGCGGATATTTTCGTGGCGGTAGTGGACGTATAATATTTTTTTTAATATTTAAACTTTTACTTTGGCAATTTCTTTGAAAGGTATACATAAACACATATATTGCAGTTTAAATGTCTGAAATTTAATGGTATGCGTACATAAGGCTACAATAGGCTTGTAATTCGGCAACCCCTATGCTCAGCCGTCCAGGGCTAGGCCTAACCGGGCCCGACACTCGGTAAAATGCCTGAATTGAATAAACACACTAAATCCATAGTACAGTTTACACACATTTATAAGCACATATATGTTCTGAAATCATTTACAACAACAGATATGGTATTTTTGTGTCATGTCCAGAATCAGAGAATATGTACATACAGTCCAATTGACATATTTTCGTATTACTGCTTTTTGAGCAATTGAATGTTGGAAACATCAGCTATTAAAATACACATTTCTCTAATATTTATGAACCATAGTCATTGACAGGTAATATACCGAAAGATTAGCTAAACCTGTTTGTACCTATATTAAATATCTTTATGGATTACATGATAATAAATACGAAATACTGCCTTAAATTATGCTCTATTTTAGGCCTACAGTATGGCCTAGCCATTATAGGCCTAGAGGTGTAGGGCCGTTTCGGCCGCGAAAAAGTTCGGCTACGATGTCAGGAACGCCTATTCGGTAGTTTTCATTTACATGACTCAGTGATTATGAACTGAGCATGCGCAGTAAGCATTCAATTGGCTGCAACAGTGTTTGGTTGATTGGATTTGCATATCAAAAGCATGTAACACACAACGAATCGCCGGGATGGAAGAACAAAGGGAATCTCGGGTCGTTTCCAATCTCCTTCTATAGTTGTCTCAGGCTGAACCAACAACTGTTAACGCGACCAGATCAAATGAATTTCGCCAAGAACGAATAGCGGTTATGGCGGACACCGAGCAAATATTTGACTCGTTCCACGTCACTCCAGCACATCGGGAATTTTTGCGATCCAGCCAAAAACATTATCGAGTACAGAATGGGTATTCACCTATTTGGGAATGGTGCCAGTCCTGCAGTGGCAACTTTTGGGTTGCGAAAAAGCAAAGATGGTGTAGCAAAGATGTTGAAGCAATTCCTGTGGGAATTAACAAGCTCATCACTCCATCGGTGACGGATATGATGCTAGCATGTAAATTGATAATTCGACAAGTCCAATTAGAAGAGTTTGGTGAGGAAATAACGCAAAGAAAAGTACCAGTGGACTACCTAAAGGGTACAAACTTTGTCGACTGAATCCATTCCTGGATGAAGATAACCTTCTTTGTGTTGGGAGATGGCTCCACCATTCACATCTTGAAGCACAAGAAAAACACACCATACTTCTGCCAAAGAACCATCAAATTGTTATGCATTACTACTACCAACAAACACATCAACAAGGCAGGCACATCATGCATGGATCCATAAGGAGTGCTGGCTACTGGAATATTGGTGGTCGCCAAATGGTTGCAACAATCATCGGGAAGTGTGTTACATGTACTGTAGACGGCTTAGAAGGTCTACGGAAACACAAATCATGGTAGATCTGCCTCAAGATAGGATTGAACCTGGGCTACCTTTTACCAACGTTGGACTGGATGTGTTCAGTCCTTGGCTGATTCACGTCAGGGAAACTAGAGGGTCATCTGTCAACGAAAAACGATGGGGAGTTATCTTCACATGCCTTGCTTCGAGGGCAATTCATATTGAATTTGTAGTATCATTGGACACAAGTGCCTTTATTTGTGCATTAAGGAGATTTATAGCTGTCCGTGGACCCTTTGCATTACTAAGGTGCGATAGAGGCACTAACTTCATCGGAGCGAAATCTGAGTTAGACCAAGCCTTGTCTGAAGTTGACCAGCATATCGTTAGCAGACATCTTACAAACAAAGGATGTCAGTGGGAAATAACCCCACACACCCTTCTCACTTCGGTGGCGTTTGGGAAAGCTAAATCAAGAAAAGTTCGTCAGATCTTTAATGCCATGATGTTAGAACTTGTACCTCGCCAGTTAACGCACGAACTGTTTTGATGGCGTAAGCGTCTACTATTGTAAATTCGAGACCAATCGTTGCAATTTCCTCGGATCCGAACGACCTACAGCCACTTCTCCAAACATGCTCTTAACTATGAAAACTCGCCCATTGGTTACAGCCCCAGCAGTTTTCACCAAACAAGACTTGTACTGCCGCCATCGATACCTTTTGTAGACCAATTCTGGGTCAGATGGAAGAAGCAATACCTTCATGAGTTGCAGGTTAGGAAAAAGTGGGCACACAACCAAGCAGATGTTAGTGTTGGAGATGTTGTGCTTTTAAGGAACAAAGAAACCCAAAGGAATCTTTAGCCATTGGGTGTCATTGAAAGTGTTGTGCCTAGCGCTGATGGACGAATAAGAAATGTGAACATTTCTGTGATGGAGAGAAGAGGACTTACCTACGACCGATTGGAGAGATTGTAATTATTTTGAAACAAGCCTGGAGGATAATAAAATTCATTTTAAAAACTCAAGAAATGAAATTAGATGTAGGCCTACGGTCAGGCAGGAGGCCGCAGATGCCGCCTCCTAGTAGTAATAGTACTACAGCCTAGACCGTAGCCTAGCCTAGTTACGAAATCATCCCACGATTTTTACTTGTCTGCACCGACCAAAAATTTAGTGACAGTGGCTGTATTCTCTCTCGAATGCTTTAAAAAAATGTATTTCTTTGACGAATGTGAAAACTTTACAAACAAGTACTTCTAACAATACAAAATACAAAATAGTTATTCATCGTATCCGACTGTACTGCTGATATGTAGTTAACGCGTACTGCAGGCGCACAAATCGGCATAACCACAGCTAAATGTAAGTACGTACACACTATACTGATCATATCATTATAGCAACCGATGACTGCTACAACAGTTGGTTTATCAAAAACTACAATTAAAAGACGGCGATTGACTTATAACGCAATTAGTAGAGCATGCATTGTACACCAGCGGAAAATTATTATACTTAGGTTAGATTTAATGCATTCAAAAATTTCCTTCTGACCTTGCAAGCCCCAAGGAAATGTTTTCAAGCCTTAAATCTAACCTTCGTATAATAATTTTCCTATAGTGTGCTATGCGGAGCTCTACTGTTGCTTATTATCGTACAGAAATATAGATATATTTCAATGTTTACCTGGTATTAAAATGTCTATGGCTTTTCTTGCAATTTTACTGTGCTGTAATTTTTCCTTAAATGACTCGACATGTTCTGCGTCATTATCTAGGATCTTCATATCTTCAAGAAGGTATAGTAGTGTCCAGCAATCAATTCTTTCTTCATTAAATTTTTCTTTCAGATTGTGTAGGAAAGCTATGTCCTGTACTTCCTTATATGTAAGTGATAATCCAAATTTGTACAGCATTTGCCTGTGTTGCGATATTTTAGTACACGTGTGTCCTTCATATTTGTGTTTAGAAAAAGCTCGGGGATGATCCTTGCACAAGACCTGCAGAAAAAATCTCTTCATTCGAAGCATTTTTAATATGTCGTACAGTAAGTCTATTTTGTCTGGCCCAAGTATTCCTTCAGTGATTGCATCTTCAAATAAAGCGATACAAGTCATGTGTTGAAACTTTCCTCTGGCATTAAAATCCTTTAGTGCAAACCTCAATTTTGGTTGTTCACTTTTATTGACAAGTTTTTGCAATATATCTCTTAACTCAGTCATATCTAGCTGGCTCCCTAACCAAAAAAAAAAAGAATTAAGTATAAGTGTAGATATAAATGGTATAGTATTCAACAAAGGTACATTTAGATATGTAGCATAACGAAAAATCAAAAAGGTGTTATAAGCATTACCGATAATATAATATAATTAATTAAGAACTACACTTCTCCATCAGTGGCACACTTCTTAATAGACGGTGCGTCCAAAAACGAAGTTTACAAAGTACTTAAACTAAGATTAAAAACAGTAAAATAAAATAAAAAGGTAAAAACTAAAATGTGATCTTCAATTAAAAAAAGGCAAAAAATGTAATGCAGGCTAACACACATGAACATTACAGTAAAAACACAAAAATATACATTGAATACGCATATATCAGTATATAAATATCCATACAAATGTACTCGCAAATATATGCATACAGGCATACATCAATACGCAACACATATTAATCATTAATCGAATATGAAACATATCAAGCCTGAGACACAAATACATCAATCAAAGTAAATCAAATTTAATGTAATGTACAAAGTAATACAGGACTGATGTTAAAACTGTTCATTTTCTTTTTTATCTCCTTCCTCTTTTTCCATGCCCTTGTATCATACCTCTTACAGAAGCTATTAATTTTTTCTTCAATTCCTTGTAGGAGAGTTAGTAAAAAGAAGCTAAGAACATACAATAATTCCTGATCAGTTTATAAATTGGTTTCCACTTTCCATTGATAAGTTCATGATCAGGCTTTCCTAGCTCTTCTAATCTGATGTTATGAAGGGAAGGGCATGAAAGATGAAAATGTCTAATATCTTCAATTGAATCAGAGTTACAAATAGAACAAATTTCATCATTATTATCGGACCAACTTGAGATTCGTGTTTCTAAAGGTAGAGTAGAGGAGCGTAAATTTAATTCTATACAATCACCCTCAAAATCTGTAGTTTTAAGTAATATGTTTCAAGACAAGGGCTTTCCTTAATAATTGAGTAAGCCGAGAGGGAATATTTTTGGTCAAGATTACTTCTCCAATCAGTAGGCCTACAAACTTGTTCTTTAAGTTTATTTAAAATAGAGTTTGTCCAATTTTCGAAGGGATAATCAATGTCATCGTATGAATGTATCACAAATTAATTTAAAATAGATTTTCAGATTCACGTTTTGAAAAACATAGGAAACACATTTAATGAGTTTAAAACGAAAATTTTAAAAATTAGAATCAATTTGCAGTAAAGCCTTAATTTAATGTTTTGGCCACTGATGTGATTCCATATGAATGATACGATTAAAATATTTTATGCGCGAAATATCGTGCCTAACGCTAATTGATAGCCAAACAAGTTCACCGTACAAAGTTACACATGGGGTATTTATAGTTGCTCTAGAATATAAAGTGCCACATGCAATTGTAATTTTTATAGTTTATGAATATTAGTTTTATTTAGAGAACACCAGACAGAGCAGGACCATAATTAATTGATGAGAGAACAGTTGTTCACCATAAAGTATCTCCATAGCTCTTGGCTCTTGGTTGGTTATCCTCCTAATATCCCAGTGAGGGATGGAGAGAGTGGTCGATCTAAAATAATTTTTCGTTGCTTTGTTGTGTAAGTGCTGATTTGAAGGGGTTAGGGTGTAACAAGTTCGTGTTTTCTTTTTTTTGTTGTTTTATTTTTTTTTTTTGTACTTGAATAAACATGACTTTCAGCGTATATTTGCATCATGTGTGGTTATTTAAATAATAAAGCATGGCTCAGGTGTGCGACGGTATTTGAGTGAAGCGTTTTGGTAAAAGTTTTTTTTTCCCTGTGTTGTTTAGTGGAACGGCTGGGTAATGCCTTGTGTCTTGTATGCTGTGCCGTAGATTTCCGTGCGTTGTATGGTATATCGGGTACTGTGGCTCGGTTTCACGTACTGGTGTGACGATGTTACAGGACAGACCCAAAACCAACACGAAGCGGTCATAAGATCGTGACCATCTTAGATGGTCGGAAGAACGGGAGGAAGATTGGAAGCACAGACCAATTGCTCTTTCCGATTGACCACTTGATGCCGGGAATCTCAAACTCAGGAGCTAAACTTATTAAATTATTATTATGAGGTTTTTTGTGTACACCCATAGTTCTGAGTTCGTGTTAGCCACGTTAGAGCTGAGTTCGTGTTAGCCACGTTATAAGAGCTGAGTTTGTGTTAGCCACGTTAGAAGTGCTGGGTTCGTGTTTAGCCACGTTAGAAGTGCTGGGTTCGTGTTAGTCACGTTATAAGAGCTGTGTTTGTGTTAGCCACGTTATAAGAGCTGTGTTCGTGTTAGCCACGTTATAAGTGCTGTGTTCGTGTTAGCCACGTTGAAGAGCTGAGTTCGTGTTAGCCACGTTATAAAAGCTGTGTTCGTGTTAGCCACGTTATAAGCGCTGAGTATTATTCTTATTATTCTTTTATTTGTTTATTACTGTTATTGTTATTATTGTTATAACCAGTTAGTATTGCATTGCCTTGAAGTGTTGATTGTAAATTGTTAATGTGATAGAGATAGGCTTAATTGATAGTCTTGCAAGCAAAATTGTCTTTATATGCAATACTGAATACTTGTTTGTAGTACCGATGGTGATAGACAGAATTGATTATCGCAATTTGTAAACAAATGGTCTATTGTTCTATGTTGATGCTATAGTTAACTGTATTGTTGAAATTATTACTTGTAAGCCGTGATAATAGTAGCATTATTATTCTTGAGCTATACATTGATATATATATACATATATATATATATTGAGATCAATGTGTAGTTTATTGATAATGAGCACAATTAGTTAAATATCATTGCTATGTATTGTTTATGAATGACAAGTTAATGGTAACATTATAGTGTTATTATTATGGATATTATTATATAATTAGGAATCTTTGTCCAGTATATTAATGATAATGTGCACAACTAGTTAATTATGTGATACAAAGTGATAAGGTATAAATTGCGATAGTTAGATGGAATTATTGTTATTATGATGTGTTGTGGTTAATAAAAGTTAACCCGAGTTTAATTCCGTGTCGTAACTTATTGCCGAGGTCCTGTCTCTGTTTTGGAATTCTGGGGGAACTTGTGACACAGGGTTTATATTACAATCGATAATATCGGGCAGGAGATCCATCTGAGGTCTTGGATTATACCCAAATATTGGCATTGGTCGGTTTTATTTAGTTCGACTCCCATCATGCTGTAGGATGTGATTACTTTAGGCCTATTCCTAGTGACGCTCAACGTTTGACATTTCACAGTGTTAAATCTCATACCCCAGTTATCTGCCCACTTCACCATAGTATTTAGATCATCTTGGAGTTTGGTAACAAATTGGGAGGTTCGGATTTGTCTATAGATAATGCAGTCATCTGCAAATAGCCGGGTGGTGCTGGATACTTGGTTGTGGATATCGTTTATGTAAAGAAGGAAGAGGTGTGGACCAAGTACCGTCCCTTGTGGAGTGCCACTGAGAATGTGGATCTAATTTGATGTCTTACCATTTACAGCAACGCGTTGCAGTCTATTCATTAAAAAGGAGCTTATCCAGTCACTAATTAAGTGCCAGATAGTTTACAATGAGGCGGTCATAAGGGATCACTTCGAAAGCTTTAGTGAAGTCTAACATTGCTATGTCAGTTCTGAAGCCATCATCTAGATGTTTTGCTAGGTCGTTAGTGGTCAAAATAAGTTGGGTCTCGCAGGACCTTACATTACGAAAGGCATGCTGCTTGTCAGATAATATGTTCTCTTCTGTGAGATGGTTCATAAGTTTGCTATCAATAATATGTTCAAGGATTTTGCAAAGGTACATGTGAGTAAAATAGGTTTGTAGTTTGCGGAGTCGGAAGTAGAGCCTTTTTTAAATATGGGTGTGATATTCATCTTTTCCCAGTCTAGACTTAAATTACCAGCATCTAATGATTGTTGGAACATATGCTGAAGAATGGGAGAAAAATTCATCTGCAGCCATCTTCAATGCCTGGTTTGGTATCATATCAGGTCCAATTGCTTTGGACACATTTCGGTTCTCTAGGGGTTTCTTTACACCCTCTGTGCTGATGGTGATAAGTGGCATACCTGGATATGGTCTAGATGGCATATTTGGTAACTTAATTGGATTAGAATGGTCTTGGGCAAATGCACAAATTGATTTGAGAGGACCTGGGATTTTTTTTTTTTTTTTTTTTTGGTCAATTGTAAGAAAGTGGTTTCCAACTTTTAGTGACTGGCCACCGGTGTTATCTTTTCTTCTTGAGCATATGTATCGCCAGAAGTTTTTCTGGTTTTCTGTCTCTAGAATGCTGTTTACATGGCATCTATATAAACGCCTAATGGATCTATTAGTAATTTTGCGGACTCTTATAAATTTTTCCCAGTCGGCTTTTGTGCCGGTCTTTTTGGCTCTGGTATAACATTTCTCCTTCTTTCAACAAAATTTCTTGAACTTGGTTGTAAACCAGGGGGCACGAATGTGACCCTTGACTATTTTATATGGTACAGTCGAAGAAACAATGTTGTGGAGGGAGTCCTGAACCATGACCAATACTCATCTACCGAAGCAATGTCCGGGTTCCGGTTGAATTAGTTTTCCTGGATAAGAGCCGCCTGGGTTTTGAAATCTTGGCTTTCAGAAAAGAATATTGCGGGGTGGTCTCTTGTTAAGTTTGGTCTTGGTTATGAGGTTTTCCTGTACAAAGCGGTGGTCACTTATTCCAGCATGGGGTCTAACATCAAAAACAAGTGAAGGGTGGGTAGTCATCAGGAGGTCTAGTGTACTAGCTGTACCATTACTGTCTTGTCTGGTAGGAAAGATAACTAGTTGGGTGAAGTGGTTTTCGTTGGTCAGGCTCATGATGGTTTGTTGCAAGGTTCCTCCACTTCCTGATATAGGGTCATTTTCCCAGGAGAGCGCAAGGACATTGAAATCACCGCCTAGAATGGTGAAAGGTGATGTTGATCTCTTGAAGTGATTCAACAAGTTTCTCAATCGGGGAGTGTCCAGTATTGGGTGGCCTGTAAAATGCGCCAATAAATAGTGTCTGTCCAGGTAACGCAGCTTGGCACCAAAGGAATTCAGTGTCTTTCCGGGATAAGTCAGTTCTTTCAAAACATGGTATATTTTCATTTACTGCAACAAAACACCTCCGCCGTTACAGTTATTGTCCTTCCTAAAGACACTTAAGTGATTTAGAATGATATCGGAAAAGAAATATTAGAATCTAGCCATGATTCAGTACCAATGATGATATCGGTGTCTTTCTCTTTGAGAAAGGTTTCTAAGATGGCACCTTTGCCATGGATGCTTGTGCAATTAATAATGACAATTCTTAAGTTGGGTTGTTTAGAAAGTATATTGGCCTGTACTGTACTGGACGTGACGTTAAGTTACTTCGGGATGTAGGTTTAGAAATAACGGAGTCGTTAGAAGCAGCAGATTTAGCTTTAAGAACATTGGATAAAGTTAGTGTTCACTGCATAATTACAAATACCAGATTGCCATTTAGGCTTTCTACCACGACGATGGTAATTCTTACACTAGGACAATTTATGTCGCCAGCTAGTATGTTAGCCAATATAAGTAGCGGTAGTCTACCACAGGGATAACCCAGGAAGATGACCGAGCTGGTTTTTAACCCCCGACCAGGACAAGGGTTAGACACATAAAAATTGGAGATGTAGATGCCAAAATTTGAACAGTTTGTTCAATTTTTGGCAGGGTTATTCGAGATGCATATATCGGATCAAAAGTAGTAAAGGAATTATCCTACCGTTATTGTTCATGTTGTACATGTATGTTTTACTGATGTAGCGGTTCTGTTGAGTAAGCAAAATAATACATAAAGCCAAATAATCAAGAAGTATAGATTTGACAACAAACTTCTGGTTTCCTTAATAATCTTTCGTGTAGGCCTAGATGTTGCATGCAATCTCGATTCTCCAGTTACATTCGGTTTCAGCGTCAGTAAGAAAAAAATGGTGGTATGCAAGCTCATCCCAACGAAATGGAAAAAAAGGCGAGAAATTCCCACACATTAAAAAGATAAACAACAAGCAAAAAAATCACAAAACAGTGCACGACAAATCAGGGTGTATTAAAATCTCGGTTGAGGGTTGGGCGTAGTTTCAAATACTGTGAGAACGTCTAGGCCTCAACAGGACCGTCAGGCAAGCACAAGATACCAACACGGTCAGCGTACTATACTTGGTTTCGCTGGTGTACAAAGCTTGACCTTCTACTGAGTAGAGACGTCAGTCTAGTAGAGACCTAGGCCTAGGTTTGAAGAGCAAAAACGTATCATTAAATCTCGTAAAAAAGCTTTAAAAATGCGTCGAATCTTCACTTGAGGTAGTCCAGAGGGGTGCAAACAGTGAATAAAGCTTAAAATACGGTAAAAATTACTCAATAAAATCGGGATTAAGAACGATTAAAATAATATGCAAGTCACGAGCAATTTAAAACACGACCACTCTCAACCGCGTCTTAGTTGTTTAGTATATCCAAAAATGATTGCAGTTATCAATCAGTGATTCAATATAAGCAATAATTCTATTGCACATTGTAATTACATTCTGGAAATGTACATGATTGTTTATTCCTGGATATATTAAGAGCAGCTTATTTGTATGCCCGTCTCCGCTTCAACAATAAAACCATCACCTAACTCCAATTGTTTTTCTTTATCGATTCGTTTACCAAAAGTTAGAATATTTGATTTGTCAAAATTAAAATTTGAATTCCATGTTTTAGCGAATATTGTTGCAAGATCAGGGGTCTTGCCAGCTATACTTAAGCGTGGCGGGACCACCACGCTTGGGCAAAAAAACGAAATTACCACCACGCTTAGGAAAAATAAGCAAAAATTGCAACACGCTTAAAATATAAGTGCCACGCTAAAAAATATGTACGGTACTAATTATATTTTATTCAAAACGTTACAACAACAAATACCGAAGTGTCAAACAATGTTCCCATGGGAGAACAGTACTTACATATCGTGAGGCACCGCCTTTAATGATTGCGCAACTGCAGGACCTCTTTGTACGCCGCCTGTGCGTGCAAGTAATAGGCCTACCTGGGAACTCAGGGAGGTCTCTGTTCGGCTAGTGGATAGGGCGCGTTCAGTGCTGTAC
>NW_022734379.1:74566-83515 GCF_011630105.1 Anneissia japonica | reverse complement strand
CTCATTATGTGATCTTTATCAGTAGGCCACAAATTTTTTTGGAAGAAATTGAAATTGTTATTATCTTTAGAATATGCCAGACGCGAAAAGTGTGCCAAATGGATGTCCGTCATTCTCCTCATCACATCGTTGATGGAGTTTGCTGTTGGCATGTACCTTTACTTCATGGTCACAAATTATTATGTAGGAGCTTATTGGTCTTCGATTGGTGTAAGTAATGTGTTCATTTAATTTCAATATGCTGAAAGATCAGCTTACTGTAACTCAGGCTATGGTTGCACTAGAGCCTCAAGCCTAGCTTGGCTCAGCACAGTTTTGATATTTGTAGTCTGAATCAACCTTCTGGCTTAAAAAATTACCCTGGCTTGACCTCAAATATACCTATCTACTGTCTCACATGAGCCTGTGAACAAAATGTGACCGCAATTACAGCTGGCGGTACAATGTTTATGGTCAAATTGATTTCTACTATCTGAATAGTAGAACCTCTGTCTCTTATACACATCTAACCCCTTAAATTCCCCTGGCTAGTAACAGGCCTCCTTGGTTAGGCATTTTCATTATAGCTCTACTTAACTGTAGATAGAAAGATGCAAAATAGAAATATTTAGGTTAATGAACATACTGAAAACAGAGAACAGAAAGTAATCAAAATCCATTTTGCTAGAAAGAGTCTGTAGGCAGAGGAAGAAAAGGAAAGAGAAAATCTAAGGATCCATTTCTGTTGAGCGATCTGTTCTGCAACAATCTTTCGTTATGCTATGGTGCTGTAGTAGGTGGTTGGACACACAGTGCACAAACTTAAGCACTGTTCAGTCTATAAAATATAATGGGTATTAAGGCTACTGTATGTATTTGAGGTAGTTAGGAAGAGAAGATAATTCCATTCTTTTATTGAATTAAAGTAAATTGTTAAAGAACGAATACCTGAAAAACATTGAATTACATACGTTAGTTAACCTGACTGGCTCTCTTGTGAGATAATTATGAGAGACAGAAATTAATTATCAATAAGGTGCATTTTTACTCTGAACATGAACATGATTAAATTGCAAGAATTCAATCCTATTATTTACTTTCAGAAACCCAGTGCTTTCTAGTTCATCAGCACCAATATGTGAACGTGGGCCCCATCCTTTAATCAGTCTAATCATTTTATTTTCGGAAATTTGTAGTTAACTATTATTCCATAGTACCAGGAGATGAAGGCATATATATATATATATATATATGAAGATGAATTTTAAATATTTTTGACCAACATGATCATAAAAATTCATTAGACTAATTTTGTAATGTTTGGATATAAACATTTAACCATGGTGGGACTGAGGTTGGTAGACCTTCTATCTGAACCCGACGTCACCATTTTGATATAGCACTAATATTGCAAGTGAGTAGACTGCCAGAGATCTATAAGATTTATTCTCTCTCTATAAATGTGTAACTGGTATAGACTATAACTGAAACATACTATAACATACAGAGTCAGTACAACAATGTATATGTCAGAAAGTTGAGACGTTTATTCGACAATCACCAATTCAAGACTCAGGCTGGATGTACAAAAGCAGGCACTTAAATAGAAGAGTTATCTTATCTACAAGAATGGTTTACCATGTGGGTTTAAGGGATTAACAATATAGAAATAGGTGTGAAAAGGATTGACTACAGGGGGTGGAAGGGACACAGAATATGGTAAGGTTTATTGATTAAAACTAGACAAAGAAAGAATGTATTCTAGAACGAAGGACATTACATAATAAAAACAAGTAGTCGTTCAGTCTACTGACTACATCTACTCCCTCCATTGAGAAACGTCGTCCTCGACGGACTTTTAAAGAAAAACAAATTATCTGCATTACATTCATTCATTCATTTTATTTTATTTCACACAACGAAAAAAATACAATATAAAATTCTTCAGAAAGGTAAATAAATAACAACATTTATAATAATAAAATTTATAGCAATAATAATGATAGTAATAATAATAATAATAATAATAATAATAATAATAATAATAAATATAATAATAATAATAATAATAATAATAATAATAATAATAATAATAATAATAATAATAATAATAATAATAATAATAATAATAAAAGAAAGGTTGTGTGCGGAGGACACAATAAGCCATTAAGATTTTAAGTCTGTGCCTCCAATTAACTTAAGTTAAGTAGTATTGGGAGTGAAAGAAGGCCTAAATTAATTCATCAGAACTGTAAGGTTAATTACAAGGAGAGTAAAATATTTATGAAATAAGAAGTGATAGAAAAGATAAATTAATAATAATAATTTTATTTGTAATTAAAACAAGAGGTCGTGAAACAAAATAATAATAATAATAATAATAAAAGGCCGATAAAATAAGTGAAAAGGTACTAACAGCATCAAAACAGAACAAAGATAATAATATATAATAAGAGAGAAAAGGGGGAGCGATCTTTATGTTGTTAAAATATATAATTTTGAACTAGAATGTTTTTGTATTTATGTTTAAAGGAGTTAATATTAGGAACTTCCTTGAGTTCAGATGGCAGATTATTCCACAAATATGGTCCGGTGTAAATAAAGGATGTTCTTCTTAGAGAGGTGGAATGTCTCTCGTAAATTAAATTGTTTGCAGTTGTAGATCTGGTATTATAAGAATGTTGTTGACTAAAACTTTTAAAATATGAATAAAATTGAGACGGAAGTTGATTATTGCTTAAACGGAACATAAACAATGCAGTCTGGAGTTTGTTTATATCAAAAATATTTAGAGTATTAAACGAATAAAACAATTGTTTTGTATGAGTTCTAGGTGGTGCTCCTGCGCAAGCTCTGAGAGCTTTTTTTTGCTGTTTAAAAAGACAATGGATTTTTGTTTCAGAACTTGTCCAGGGGCAACAATAAACAAACTTGTCGGTAGTTGTGGCCCATGCAATATTGCAATAGGATAGGTAAGGTAAAATGAGCGTGTTGTAAAGGGAAAACAAAATATTTGGTGGAAAAGTGTGTCGTAATTTAGTTAACATTCCAATATTTCGTGAGACAGTTTTATTTATGGTGGGAATGTGCGGATTCCAACTTAATTCAGAGAAATTTCAGACTATCAATTTTTTTAATTGGGTGTCCATCAATGGTTATATCAGCAGAGAAATTATTGCTTTTTTTTTACTATTTTTAAAGTAGATATAGTTCGTTGTTTTTGATATATTGAGCGATAGTCTGTTTGCTTTAAACCAGAGAGAGACTTTTTTAAGTTGGTCTTTGATTGTTGTTAAAAGTGTGTGGTTATTTTCATGGGAAAAAAGAATGTTAGTATCGTCTGCAAATAAAATGAAGTTAAATAACTTTGAAATATTAGGTAGATCATTTACATAAATTAAAAAGAGCAGGGGACCAAGGATTGATCCTTGTGAGATACCGCACGTCACAGGCATTGATTCAGGGGTTATTGAGTTTATTTAAGTATATTGACGGCGGTTGGATAGATAATCCTTAATAAGATCAAGTGAAAGACCTCTGACACCATAATTACGCAATTTATTAAGCAAAATCTCATAATTTATGGTGTCGGGCCTCGGACAAATCTAAAAAAATACCAATTGTATGCTGTTTGTTTGATAGTGAGTTTGTTATTTTTTCGTAAAATTGAAGAAGTGCAAGATCTGTGGAACGTGCTGTGCGAAAACCATACTGGTTGTTATGCAAGATATTGCATTTGGAAAAAAGGATTCTAAACGAGTGTATAATAATTTTTCAAGTATTTTTGAAAAACATGGGAGTATTGCAATTGGCCTATAATTGTTTAACTGATGAGGGTCGTCTTTTTGGTAGATTGGTATGATTTTTGCTACTTTTAGAGCATTAGGAAATTTTCCAGATTTAAAGGAGATATTGAAAATATGAGATAGAGGTTTACAAATAAAGGGAGATATTTTCTTGATAACATTAGAGTGAATTTCGTCATATCCAGGACTTTTATTACTTTTGAAATTGTCTGTTACGTCAATTATATCCTTTTCTGTTACAGGGGTAAGGAACAACGAATGATTATTGGGCGGATTAAGATAATGTCGAAAAATTGGCCTGGGATGATCTAGTTAATTGGGAGAGTTTATGCCCAATTTCGACAAAATATTTATTGAATTCAGTTGAAATTTGGAATTTATCAGTAATTCTGGTATTATTCTTTAATATGTGAGAGGGAAATTTTGGATTGGTTTTTCTGCCGAGAGCAGAATTAATAGTTTGCCATGTTTTTTTTTTATGTCGTTTTAATGAATATCAAATTGTAATTTATAGTATTTCCTACGTGATATTCTAATTAGATTAGTTAATTTGTTTCTGAAAATAATATATTTGTTTTTATCATTATTCTTTCCAGATTTGATATATTTTTTGTATAATCTATTTCTTTTATTTATAGAATTAATAATGCCTTTAGTTATCCATTGTTTGTTTTGTTTACGAATATTAACTTTCTTTCGGTATAATTTAATGTGTTTATCATAAAAGGTCTTGAATATGTTTAAAAATGTGTCATAAGCTCCGTCAGTATCATTGTTGATAGCATAAACTTCTGACCAATCAGTATTTAACAATTCAATACCTAGAGAGGAAATAGTAGTATCATTAATTAATCTTCTAAAAATATAAGTTGGATTATTTGTTAGAGATGGTTTAGTATTATATGAAATAAACAAAATTGGTAGATGATCAGTAATATCGCAAAATAATATACCAGACAAAATTTATCGTGAAAATTATTAGAATAGATGTGATCAATTAATGTGGCCGATGTTTTTGGTAAGCGAGTAGGCCGGTCAATAATAGGAAAAAAAGGTTGGCTGAATATACACAACTTAAAAAGTCAGATGTTAATGAATGGTGATTGTGTTTGAGTAGGTCAATATTAAAATCTCCACACAGATAAAAACACTTTTTTTCGTTAATGACTTCATCAAATAAAAGCGAGATGTGCTCATTGAATGATTTTATTGGACTTTCTGGTGGTCGATAAATTGTTGAAAAAATTATGTTCTTGGGTTTGGCTTCGATTTCTATAAAGAGTGATTCGGAGACGTTATGAATTAGGGCACTTAAATTATTCCTCATAGTATAATTGATACCGTCTGAAATGTAAAGACAGACTCCTCCACCTTTTTTGTCTACTCGGTCACAATGAATTAGTTTATAACCAGGAATATTGTAGAAGGTATGTATCGTATTTGCGGTGAACCAAGTTTCAGTAAAACATAATATAGTAAATTTGTGGTTTCTAGATATTCTGATATTTCAGTAAAGTTTTTGACAAGGCTACGTGAATTAAAATGAATAAAACTAAAATTAGTATCTATATTTTGGAGAGAGTTGTTTAGACTGCCACTGAGATAGTATCTAAGTAGAGGGAATTGTTATATCTAAGTCAAAAGGGTTAATACTTAATGAATTCAAATGATCAAGGTCAACAAACTGATTTACTTGATTTTGCTTTATTTCATGCTGAAATTCATTATTATCATGTATATGATTAAATAGAAATATCGAGGCATTACAAGAAATGCAATTCCAGCTGGGCGATGAAGAAGAACAATGGCCATGCGCACATCCATTACATAATGCACACCTATTAAGAGAGTGCCTATAATTAATTTCTTCACTACATATAATGCAAATCATAGTAAATAAAGGTAGTTATATTAATACAGAAATCTATCATATTTTGTAAGCTCCAAAGAAAAAATGAATTAAATTAAAATTTAAAAAACCGAAAAACAAAGAAAAAACCTTAAACTTAAGAAAAAAGAATCAAGAAAGTTAGTGTTATGATAACTTATCATAAATCGAGGAATCATGTACTAAGCATTGCAATCATTTCTTTTCTGTTATAGTTAATTAAAGGAAACATTTTAATCAGAATTGTAAAAAATTAAATTTTGTTTCTAAGTAATGTTTGATTTCATTTATTTATTTATTTATTGTTTATGCTTACGAAGTAACGTTCTAATTTCAGTCCAAGAGTCTCAGGTAAAGAGTTCATGTGATTGGTAGAGTTTACCTTCGATGTAAAGGTTTCCGTTGCGAAATGATGGCCGCTCCCAGTCTTCATACACTTTTTTCATAATATGACTTAATGCTTTTTTCTTTCTGAGATCCGCCAGTGGTAAATCTTCCATAATGTATATAGTAGAATTTTTTCGTTTAAATACAGCTTTTTTGTTGACAACTGACTGACGTTCAGGCCGAAGGAAAAATTTAGCAATAATATGCCTTGGTCTGCTCTTATCCTCGTTTCTTCTACCAATACGATGAGCGTTTTCAATCTAAACATCCGATTCGAGGTCTTCTCTTAAAATATTAGCCGATTTACCAATGCAGTCCTCACCAATTTCTTCTGGAATCCCTCCAAATCGAAGATTGAAGCTGCGCGAATAGCGTTCAATATAAAGTAGCCCCTTTTCAACTTTGTTTATTCTTTTTTGATCATTTACAGCGGTCGCCGCCATTGTGCTTACCTTCTTTTCCAGGTCATTCGTTTTTGTTACGATCTTGTCGACAGAATTAGTGTGGAAGTTAACCGACGTTTCTAGGTCGGTTTGCTTCTTTTCAAGTGAGTTCATTCTAGTCATGAGAGTAAGGTAATTTGCGTTGATGTTATTTAATCCATCCTGCAAATTCTTTTTCAAATCAACGGCCATTTCCGTAAATTCCTTTCTCAACTTAGCTATCTCAGTATTTGGCACGGATGAATGGTCATCAGTCGTGGCGGCTAAGTTGACTTGTTCGGCCTGAGCGTTGGCTGTTGTAAATGATCGAGTGCTTCGTTGCTTTTGCATTGTATTTTCTGTTTCCGGTGAACTATTGTGTCCCTTACTAAAGCAATAGATAGTTGATCTATCAAAAATATATAAGAAATTATGTCAAGTAGGGGGACTTACGATATTTTGGCAGCAGAGCAGAAACGACTAAGTGTTACTCCGTGGACGCCCTCAAACTTTTTACAGTAGATACTCCAACAAAAATGAAGGCATAACAAATCATATCAAATTATTCCAGTAAAATCAGGAATCATAAATTAAAACTACATATTATAGCTTTTAGAAATATCCTCACCAATAAAAAAAATTAACCAGTTCCTCAACAATAATAGAGCGTACATGATGTATTCAGCTAATAATACATTTGAAAATATGAATATCAAACTAGCCACATCAATCACCATATAAATATCATCAAATCAGTTATAACCAATTTGTGTTACAGCACAGAAATCAAGTTTAACACTGTAATAATCATAGTTTTCCAATATGAGGAAAAATATTTAAAATGGTAATTAAACATCATTATTTAAACATCAGTATTTCATCATTAAAGAAAAAATCAGAAAAAATTTCATTATAACATAATTGTCTAAAAAAATAATTAAAATAAGATCAATGAAAAAAAACAGTAGCACTTATCATACTACATTAAAACATATTTTTACGTTTAGAAGCTTTAAATCATTTTCTAGCCCTGCATAGTAAGTTCTTTTATCTTTAGTGGACCTGTTTTAAAATTAAAACCAAACTATTACAAAAAATATAAAATAAAGTTATATAGTTAACAAAATTGTACAATGTAGCAGCAGACACAGCAGACACAAAATGCATTCTCAGTTTGGAAAAAGCAATTCAACCGCCTCCCTCTCGATGTTGCTTACAAATCACGGTCGCAACCCACAGTTACACTAAACTGACGACCCCCACAGTCCTGTTCATTACACCTGCCTCAGACTTTAACTGAATACAGCAGAACTGATGTGATTACAACATCTACTCAAGAACACAAATCATAACTACCATTCCTCCACAAAACGGTGAACAAAAATGTAAATTATACCCTATCGTAACTAATGAACAATATTATAATGTACACACTTTGCGTATATAATAATTAAAAAAAACCCTGAAAATATTAATCGAACAAAGCATCACAAACTTAATATAAAATTCATAACAAAATGTATTATATTTAACGAGTGAATACATTCCTTTAAAAAAAACTCTTCTGGTCTCAGTTTCAAAAAATATATTTATGTCCACCAGAAAACTTTTTTTCTTCATCTGTATTTACAAAGCTTAGACGCCGATAGTTGCATTACGTACCAAAAACATTATTGTTTTAAAAATTCTTGGTTTAGTTGTCCCATTGCACGTCCTAAACACGACTCAATTGTCCTATCCAAACTTTCCTCTGTCGTATACAGCAAACATAATTCCTTTCTGTTTAGTGTTTTTAAGTTCTTGGCATGGTTTTAGAGTCTTACTTTACATTCTTTTCCGGCTGAAACTGCAAATTCGGAAGGCAACAATTGGTAACTTCATATTTGTCTTGCAAGTCCGTTAAGTTGTTTTCATTCAGATGGTTTAGCTCTTCGATATGTACATCAAGTTTCACAGTTTTTGCCTTGTTCTCTAGAGATTTTAGTAGTATTTGACGTCCATTTTGTATTTTCTTTTTCCTCTCCTATTTATTATAGTTTTTGCTTTTCTTCTGAAATTTTAACAAGCGTTTACGTCCAGCGTTTATCTTATTCTGTCTCTCCTCATTCATAATGATCGACTCTCAACTTCGCTTTCGTCAAATATGTTCAGTTTGACGTCTATACTAAATCTCAGTGTAACCTCCAAATGTGTAACGGGTATAGACTATAACTGAAACATACTATAGCATACAGAGTCTGTACAACAATGTATATGTCAGAAAGTTGAGACGTTTATTCTACAATCACCAATTCAAGACTCAGCCTGGATATACAAAAGCAGGCACTTAAATAGAAGAGTTATCTTATCTACAAGAATGGTTTACCATGTGGGTTTAAGGGATTAACTATATAGAAATAGGTGTGAAAAGGATTGACTACAGGGGTGGAAGGGACACAGGATATGGTAAGGTTTATTAATTAAAACT
>NW_022734379.1:70595-74335 GCF_011630105.1 Anneissia japonica | reverse complement strand
TTCACCAAGCAACAAAGCCAAGGAAAGAATGCAATATTTTTGCCTTATGCATAATTGAATGACCTTAAATGACCTATTTATGACTATAATCTCCTGACCGTGTCAGAAATTATACAATGGTATTGTTTACTGTACAGTACACATAAAACATAAACATTCTTAACATTAATATAGGCTTTACATGGTGGTTATCTAGAAATTCAAAATGACTGCTAAATGACATTGACCTAATGAAATCTAATGATTTTAAAATGGCTGCCATAATGACTTCTTATCAAAATAATCGAATTCTGTGAGTTTAAGTATAATATTTACATTAAAACATAACTGCTACCCCGAGAGGATAATTATCACAAAGTATTAAATATAAAATGACCTTGATTGACCTTAATTGACCAATTTATGACCATAATATCTATCCTAACATGTAACAAATGTTGTAAAGATTGATCACGAAAACATAATTTTAGGCATCTAGATTCAAATTTGAAATGTTTTTAAAGCTGAAATATTAACATTTTTTATCCATGGCAGCCATTTTGAATTCCAAGATGGCCACCAAAATTACCTTGAATAAAATACTGTAGTTCCCATCAAAAAACTGAATTCTAAGAGGTTGAGTATGTTTCTGATGTAAAACACAACAGTTACAGTAGGCCTCCATGTTTATTAAGATGCCATACAATATTTTACCTGTAATGAACTTGAATGACCTTAAATGACCCTAAATAGCCTATTTATGAAAAATGACAATCTGACGTTTTCAAAAATTGTATATTATTTCTTGACCATAAAAACATATTTTTGGACATTAGAATTATAATTTGAAATGGTTTAGAAGCAGAGATATAGATAAATGTTTTATATGGTGCCCATTTTAAAATCCAAGATGGGGCCGCTTTTATAAGATATTAGCATTATTCTGTAAAGTAATACATGCATTGGTTGCTAAATATTAAAAACCTTAGCGGCGATCTAAAAAATTACAAGTTTATTCATAAATATGACATATATTATGATGACATTACGATTTTTTCTCATATTTTATCGATTTTGTCGGCCATTTTGAATAAAACGCATTTCCACACATTTCCCCAACCTGGATTTTTCTAGCCTTTTAATATGTTCAAATAGGGACCTTATAGAAATGCACTGTAGTAAAATAAATTCTGTAGCAATTTGTTCAACCTTTCACTAAATTTTACGCTAACTTTCTTGTACTACAGTGTATACAATGGCTCGTGAACACTATAATTTTTAAATAAATGAGAATTGAACCATCATGACATTGCCTTTTCAAGGAATCGATTTGACTGTAATTTTAAAGAAGAAAGAATGGCATGAGTAAAGATGATAACGTATTGATGAAAGTTAAATTAACATGTAAAAGTTGCTTGTTGAGAGAGGGCTTGTACCATTTTATATGCAACGCCTCCTTGATTTTTTCTGTTGAAGCGGAACACAATACACAGAAGAAATCCTCGTTACATGAGGTTTTACATTTGGATGAGCTACTAAGGTGTTTAAAAATGTGCGAGTTCCGGTCTGTGGTCATGTAATCGTTAACGCGCGTTGCAAAGTGTCGGCCAGTTTCGCATATATAACAGGCATTACAGTCTGCGCACGTGAATTTATACACAACTTTAGAACGTAGACCACTAGGGACAAGATCTTTCACAGAAAACATATTTCTAATTTTAAATGAAGAAAAAACTAATTTGATATTTAAATCATTACAAAACTGTTTCGTTAAAGCATTTATCTTATGTGAAATACGGTAACTTTGGTAGAAATTTTTCCAGTGTAAGGCAACTTAAAATAACGGATATTCGATTTTTTGTTCGTTTGTTTGTTATCGGATTAAGTAAAGACAAGATATCTAGAAATAATTTTGTCAATTAAATGCATTGGAAACATATTTTTTCTAAGGATAACAATTAAAGCCTTTAGGTCACTATGAAAACCTAGCCAATTATTTTTGATCTTATAAGTTTTGTCAACGAATCAATAAAATTTTGTATGGAAAAGAGCAAAAACTAAAGAAATTTGTGAGTAATCCTGTGAAAGTGTTTTTTCGATATACATTGGTTTGGGTGAATCCGTTAGTAGATTTTAAAACTAGGACATCAATGAAGGGAAGTTCGTTTTCCACTTCTATTGTGAATTTTATGTTGTTATGACGTGAGTTTAAATATTGAAAAAATGAATTAGCCTCAGTTTCTAAATTAAATAGGCAAAAAATATCGTCAACGTACCGTTGATAGAATAGCACATTAGATCCATGATACTGGTCAAGCCAGATCTTTTCATGGTTCCCCATGAATAGGTTTGCAAGCACTGGGGCTAGAGGGGCCCCATTGATACCCCATCCACTTGATCATAATATGAACTATTAAACAAAAAAATGAGTTTGAGAGGTTGCTAACATGAACAATTTTTTAAGATCAGATTTAGTTACGTTTAAAGTATTATGTGGGTGTTCCAAAATGTAGTCTACCGCAAGGTGTATCGATTCATTAAGTGGAATGTTCGTAAATAAACTTTCAACATCAAACGAAAACGAAAACTTATCACATATATTAATATTTATAATGGTATTAACAAAAGTGAAGGTATCCCTAACACTAAAATCAACAGGTAAATTAGGTTGTAATATGCTGCATAAGAACTTTGCAAGCCCATAATTTTAAGTATCAATGGAAAATACAATCGGCCTAAACGGAGGTGCACTACCTGGATCTCGATGTTTATGCATTTTCGGTAGTCCATATATCCTGGCTGGTTTAGAACCTGTAGGATATATACTAAGTGTGATAAGTGTTTTGGTCAAAAGTTCCCTTTTTCTTTAACGATCTAAGGAATCGTTGCAATTTACTTTCAAGTGATATGGTAGGATCTCCAGCTATTTGCTTGAATTTCGTTTTATCAGATATAATATTAACTAGAGATACCATGTTCAATAGAACATGAACCCAGTCATTTTTAAGAGAAAACCACTGTGACCTAAACCTCAACCTGTGAACACCCCATGTAGGAGTCTGTCTAAAGCAATTGGACAGACTCCTACCAAACATGGGGTGTACATAGATTGAGGTTAAAGGTCACAGCGGTTATCTCTTCAAAAATGACTGGGTTCATGTTCTATTGAACACAGTATCTCTAGTTATTATTATTATTAGAGCGTTATACGACCCTAGTTATAACAGCCTAATAAAAAAAAATTGTTTTCCTGTTTGGCGGAAATCAGCGTTATAACGCCCTAATACGGCATTATAACGCCTTAATTATGGCTTTATAACGCTCTAATTAGGCCGTTATAACGCTGGGGCATGCTCTACTTTTTATTATAAGTATGAAACACCAATGGAGTGCTCCAGTAGACCGTATTTTGAGCCACTGGAGCGCAGTGATATAGAATAGGGATACCTGCAGTTAGGTATCTAGACGACTTGAAATGGGGGAGCTGATGGAGGGGAGGGGCCAGTGGTGCGAAGCAGTGGCGGCTCTAGAATATAATTTATAAGAGGGGGACGCTAAGATGTCCAACTGGGGCTAAGTATTTATGGGTGTAACTATAGCACGCAGCGTCATCTGAGGGCCGAAGGTCCGAGCCAGGGGTGGGTATAGGAGGGGGTTCCTCCCACAACGAGATTTTTTTTAATTGGGACTAGATGGCCAGAAATGGATGGGATGGTGGGGCTTGACCAGACCACTTAAGCCCCCTCTACCCCACCACCACC
>NW_022734379.1:60149-70192 GCF_011630105.1 Anneissia japonica | reverse complement strand
AGTGGCGGAAATCAACCACCGTAATATAGCCTACTGAATTTCAGGAATTAAGAATGGTAAGGCTTAACCATTTTCTACCCAGTGAAAGTTTTACTGACAACTCACAGTTAATCGTTATAGAAGAAAAATTATACTGCGATTGAAAATGGACGGTTCTAAACAGGCCTTACTTATTTATCCATGTGGTGTTATCTTCAAGCAATTCTCAATATCTCCTTATGACTGCATGCAACGCTTGACCTCAAGACACCGTATATGCTCGCAAAGCCGGACACTCACTGCGTCGTACGACTGTCGTACGACGAATCCACATTTGCTTCCGGCGAGAGATAGACGACGCAACGCCGTCTACTGATTGTCAGTGGCAATCTGGACAGATCGTCATTAAAAAGACGATCCGTTGGGTTCACGTTTTCGCGTGCCTTTTTCGTCGCGTTGCAGTCGTGTCGCCGTCGCACGCAGTAAGTAACCGGCTTAACCCTAACCCTAACCGTTTTAAGGCGACCCGCGTATAAGACGAATATTTTTAGGAAGATTTTTTGTTGTATGTCGGGGGAAGACATTTTCTGCTTTTAATGGTCTTGACTGCTTCTAGCTGCCTATAAACGGAGTGAAATGCAAGACTATTCTTCCAAAATAGTACTATTATGACTTTTTAAACATCAAAATCTTATTTCCCCTTATTTAGAAGCGTAATTGTAGTTTTAAAAGTCAACTAAATATACACGTCTGATTCAGAGGACATGGCCTTAAACTCTAGGGAGAACCTAGGCCTACAGTAAATAACTCCGCCTAAAAAAATGTAATCAGCCGTGCTCAAGCATAACAAAAACACAGTGGCGTAGCTAGGAGGTCAAGGGAGGGCACATGTCCCGGGCGCCAGGTGTGGGGGCGCTTAAATAGGAGAATGAGAGTAAAAAAATAAGCACTTTTTAGAAAAACACGACGAAACTGAATTGACTAACATGATTAAAGCTCATCCTGCCATATCTCAGAGACACGGTGGGAAAAGCGAGACCATCTGCTTTGGCACTATTTAGTATTGAGCTTGATGATGCAGACAACATTGCTAACATTGATCATGTTATTAATTTATTTGCTGATGCAAAAGCACACAAAATTCAGTTGCGAGTACAATGTTAAAAATTCAGCTTACTGTAACTGTAAAAGTATCAGAGAGCAGTGCAAATTACTTCACTTTTAATTTAATCGGTGACGGAAAAAGAAAATTAAGAGAAGCTATGATGTTTGCATTTGGAGTACTAAATCATGTTTATGCCTAGGTAGGCTACACCCAGTTTCTAATTCATAATACACAAAAGAATTAAAGAGGTCTGACACAAACCAAAAAAAAACTCCTAGCACTACAGCCAAAACCTATTGTAGACCAAAATCAAGACAAAAACACCGCATTATGTCCCCCACCTTACAATGATATAATCCATTGTTGGATGGCTTTTGACAGAAGTGGCTTTCTTCCGATTTCTCTTTTCAGAACTATGATCTACGTGGTGTTTCCGCAAGCTTTAATAGCTATTATTACTTCACCATGCAATCATTCATACAATATAATCACCTAATTAATGTAGGTTTACTCTAAACATCGGTGAAAAAATTGGAATTCCTTTTTAGGCGTGTTTCTTGGCGGAGTCGATGGCGAATTATTAGAAGATAATAATAGTATATATACGAACTTGATTTACAAAAATGTACTTTTAAAATATAATGTGAAAACCTATTACCTTCAATAACTCCTGTAGAAACTTGATTTTCAGACATTTTGACTACTTGGCTGCAAATTGACGCGAGAATTTAATACAAAATCCTTTTACTAACATATAAGTCACTGAACCGCCATCAACCTGTTTCACTTTTCAAATACTCCGCAAATATATGCCTGGTCGTTTCCTAAGGTTATCTGATCTCCATTTAATTTCAGTTCCTCGCACCAACACTAAGACCATTGGAAACAGATCGTTTTCATTTGCGGGGGCAGCCACACTCTGGAATGCTTACCACTTCACATTAAAAAAGCAATAGTTATTGCTTTTTTAAACAAATCACTTAAAACGCTTTTATTCCAGCAATAACATAGAGCGCCACGATAATCACTTCAGATTTTTATATAGATTAAAGTATCTTCTTTAACTGTACAAATTTTCTTCTAAATCTGAAAATACAATACAAGAATTTGAGTAAACTAAATTATTGTATCTCGTCACACAAAACGTTTAAATACTCTCTGACATTTGTTTGTTTTTTGCGTATACAATAAAGAAGAAATTATTTATATATAATATTTATATATATAATATTTATATATATATATATATAATTTCATGTTTTCTATATTTATATATATATATAATATTTATATATATAATATATATATATATATATAATTTCATGTTTTCTATATTTATATATATATATACTTTTATATACCTCATACATAAATTCTAGGCATCTGATTGGTTGAGAATCGAGCTGTAGAAAGTACTATTCCCCTAAAAAATAATACTTTTTTGCCCTGTCGCGTGATGTGCAAAATAGGATAGCGACCTCTACGCGAAAGAGATTGACCCCAAAGATCTTATAAACACATGATAGCGTTCTCCGCGATTTACGCGTAACAAATAGAAGTGTCGATTTGGCACAAAAAAGTAATTTTGGGAGAGGGAGTCCTAGTCGTTGCCATGGATCTGAGATAGGGTGTTTGCATTATGCCAAAGTTTGTTACCATATACGTTAATAGACCTTTCCGGAGTGTCTATCAAACTTAACAACTGACTAATCAGAACAGCGCTAGGAATACGCGCACGTTTTACAAACACACGTGTTGTCCCACAAACGCACGTGTTCGTGTATGTTTTAACACTGCCGTCTTGTGGGACCTTAGCAACAATATCCAAGGGACGGAGCTTAGCGGGAAGGTCCATTGTTCCTTAATTGTTCTAAAGAAAGGACACATTGTAAATAGCGTTGTATGCTATGGTCAAAGCAGTCAAAGTTCAAAAGTTTTTTTTTTGCAAGAGGGCACCGTACACTTCGTTATTACAGAATTTACACTCGGAAATCGGAATAACACACCGGGGAGCTTTGCGCTGTGTAATCCAGTCATGCGCAGTACAGTTACCTTTTCGATCCGTCGATTCGAAAGTATGGGACGCTGCAGTGTCTCTCATTTGCAATTTGTTGATACTTAATTTGTTTAATTAGATCGACGTTCCGCAAACTATGGTCCGCGGGCCAAATTTGGGCCGCGAAATATTTTTGGAGGGCCGTGAAGCCGTCTGGAAATTTAAAAAAAAATAACAAAGAGACGTTTATCATGGAGAAAATAGTTTTTTAATAAAGCCGCTTCATTGTTACAGCGAATGCGTCGTTTGCACACGCTGCTAAAGTGCCAGATGATGCGCGCTATTTGAGTTATAAGCGGTTTTGTGTCCCTCGGGAGCCTTTATCTGTATATTTATTCCTGATAGTTATAGTATGCAACATTATTTTCTATTAAAAAATATACTGTAAATATACCTTTTTTAAGCATTAAATGCATGTCAAGCGCGGATCCAGAGTTTACCCTGGCTTTCGCACAGATGGGTTCCCATATTAGCAGCAGGTGTGGCGAAATCTGTCCAGAATACGGGCTTTCTCTGTCCAGATTACGGGCTGTATGAGGGTGCTGTTCTCCAGAATAAGGGCTTTCTCTGTCTAGAATACGGGCTTTGAAATCTGTCCAGAATACGGGCAGTAAACGGAATTTACGCGAGTATGTACGCGCGCAAATATTCGAATATATATGAATTCTAATACGCTGTAAATACTAAGTGATGTTAATTATAAATTTAATATAATTGTAAACCCAATTAAGAGTGTGAAATTAATATGCAGTGTACGTAACTACGGAATGTTGCAACTCTTTATATATATGGCTCTTCCCTCTGCTCCCCGCTGGCGCTGCCACTGGCGTAGGCCTCTAGGCCTCTGGCCTAGGCGGCAGAGGCTAGGCCTAGGCCAGGCAAACATGAGTTTTCTATATGCCGCACCGCAATGTTGCCTATAACTGTAGCTTATAAAATCCATGAAAATCGTAAAATTTACCATTTACCATACTCTTGCTTGCTATTTTTTTTTATAATTTTACCTTTTACATTCTACTGATGTTCTAAAATCTAAAAATAGAATATGACGTAAGAAAGCCCGTATTCTGGACAACAGCGCCACCATACAGCTCGTATTCTGGACAGAAAAAGCCCGTATTCTGGACAACAGCGCCACCATACAGCCCGTATTCTGGACAGATTTTACAGCCCGTATTCTGGACAGATTTTACAGCCCGTATTTTGGACAGATTTCACAGCCCGTATTCTGGACAGATTTTCACAGCCTGTATTCTGGACAGAGAAAGCCCGTATTCTGGACAGATTTCGCCAACCCGACTCAACTGTCGCGGGTCCAGGAAGTCGAAATAGAGGGGTTTGTAGAGCCCACAAATGTAAAAATCTACCACGAATGTAAAAATAAGGTCAAAACATTTCACAGGCAAATGTCAAAATAACCGCAAATGTAATAATAATCACAATTGTAAAAAAAAAATCGCCCACAAATGTAAAAATCTGTTTAACTACAAATAGCTCCACTAATGGCTCCACACAGTAGGCCCTCTTGATATGTAAATTATTTACTTACTTCCTGTCACTGCTTGGTATTTTTGTTTTTTGTTTTTTTCAATTTACTTGATCTTGAGAATGGTTCCATGATGGACCTGAAACGTCGATCTTTCTTGTCAATAAATTTTGTTTTGAAAATACATGTTTCTATTTGCATTAATACAATGTTTTGTCCAAAAGTGACCGGAAATGACATTTATATAGTTTGACCTACAAAACTTACAGTATATCCCTATCTCTATAACTGTTAATCATAGAGACTTAATTTTTACCTCAAAATGTTCAGAACATGCATGTTTATATTTGCACTAATGTAACTTTTTGACCAAAAGTGACAGGAAATGATGCTTCTGACATTTGACCCTCGGTACGCTGTAGCATATCCTATCTCAATATTCTCAAATTGTTTCAGAATATGATGTTGTTATTTGTACAACTGCAACGTTTTGTCTAAAAGTGACACGAAATGACATTTCTGACCATTTGACCCTAGGTCCATTGTAGGATATGCATATCTTCATAACCGTTATTCAGTTTTTGGGGAAATACTGTACCGTACTCGCGCGAATAAGCGCCCTCCTAACGTGAAAATTCCCGTAAGCGCCCCGTTTGAATAATCCAATCAATCCTGGGACTGTGGATGTTGGCATGATTTGAGGTGTGGAGTGGAATCACATTCTCCTTTAGTCAATATCAAAATGAGGATATTTATCTTGGACAGATGAGAGCTCCCTGGACAGACAGTATTTTCAACTTTCATCTTCTTACATTTGTCTATAGCCTAGTCCTAATCCTTTCACCGACAATCTGCACTTAACACATTCTCATCTAAGTTTTCAATAAAACCTGCAATGATCATGCCGTCCTGCTATTCTCAATCGACCGATGGCCAACAAGCTAACCACCACCACTTATTTCATCTGTTATTCTGCTGTTATGTAATACTGTACTCACAACATTCTTGTCATGACAAGCCATGCTCTCTGGACGATTCTTTTCCGCCGCAGCACCATTCGTAATTAACGGTTTCCTGGTGTCCTTATATAAGTTTTTCATTCAAAATGTGCCTCTTGAATTTAATAAGTTTTCATAAGCACCCCTCGATTTTTATCTATTTTAATAAGCGCCCCCTAATTTCCACTCTGTTTACATAAGCGCCCCGTTCGAATAAGCGACCCGTTTAAATAAGCGCCCTTCAAAAAGTGCAAAAAAATATTTTAAGCACCCGGGTACGGTATATGTATATATTTGATTTTAGTCCGAAAGTGATCGGAAATGATATTTCTGATCTTTGACCCTAGATACCCAACATAATTATACATATCTGTATATCAGATATATATGCTCTAATCTATAAGCTCTAATGAAGAATTTTGTCCTATGGTCAAATTCTTTATAAATTTACTTACAGTTTTCTTCTCTAAAATTGTAGGGACTAAATTATGGTCTTGAAATGTCTGAAAATGCTTCTGTTTACCTTAACTAAAAATGTTGTTGGAGAATACTGAAAATGATTATTTTAATATTTGACCTTAGTAATCTAACATTCCATATTTATTTTATTGAATCATTTATTTATTTTAGTTCACCCAACAGCGTGAACTCCAATAACAGGGAGCATAAATACAATACAATATAAAAACATGAGAAACATTAAAAAATATCTGACCTTTAATATTATTTTTGTTTTGTTAACACAGAAAAAATGTTTCTTCTATAAGGCCCCATAAATTTATTAGTTTATCACCCCCTTCCTCATCACTTTTTGGGAAATTACTTGAACAGCTCAGGATTTCTTGCAAATATGTTTACTGGTACAACAAAAACATCCTTTTTTAATACAAATTTGATTCCATGCTTATGACTTTTTATATATCTGTCCTTAACCATTGATGTACTTGCGAACATCGGTAAAATAGGGGCGGGGTTAGCAAAAAAAAACCTCCCTCCCTCATTAGTTTTTATTCTTTGATAGGGTGATAAACTAATATTTTTTATGGGGCCTAATGTATATGATAAGCCTGCAGCTGCAATACCTTGTATTTATTGGTAAGTTGGAGACGCCACCTTAAGTGTGCGACTAATAACACGTAATTAATAATTTTTTTGCTTTTTCATTATTATATTATGACTACATAATAAACGAAAATATCAAATTACATTTTATTCTTATACTCTTTTGAAAAACATTTGTTTGAATAAAACAGTTTATTTCAAGTTATTTATTCAGTACATATGTTAGTTGGCCATATTTCATTACAGAGATGTCGATAGCCATAACCACATCCCAGAAATTCTGGGATACTGGGATGGTTTCCAGCTGAAAATGGAATACCTATAACCATAACTAGATATTAAATTCTTTTATGGCTCCTGTGCCACAAAATCTGGAATGCAAATGTTTATCTTTTTGTTCTTATTTTTTATTTGAGGTTGCATTTCTACAATACAAAGTATTCACACTGACGTTTCAATTTATATCAGACAATTGTGACGAAAAGACCACAAAAGGGCTGTAAACTCGTACTCTATCAAATTGGTTTTTAATGTAAATGAATAGTGCATATCATTAACCTTATAATGAGGGCTCAATGATCTCAATCGGACAATTATAAGTAAAGTTAAGCTAGTTGGAATTATAATTATTCTCTGTAAACTGGCCTATATAGTTCTGAGAAAAAAGGCTTTAAAAGTACTGAAAAAAATAAGGAAAAATCACTGCAGGAATCAAAGAAACTCCATAGCAATAATACATTTCTCATTGAGCTATAATTGCGATGACATTTTCTACGGTTGCTGGAAATAGGTTGAGGAGTAGAAATTTTCTAGAAGTCGATAGTCCCGGGGGTTAATTAGTGATACCCCTGGGAAATTGGTTATACCTTTATAAAGCTGAAGCATCCATGTACTGTTTATTGCATTTTCAATGTTCTGATGAATTTCAAGACATGAACTGTTTCGTATCTTTTGAATTAAAGGTTATTTTCTTCATTCAGGTATATACTAAATATAATCCGTACTCTGGTGCCATGCTCTACAAAATTACCTTTGAAAGATATTTCAAAAGCAATTATAATGTCGGCACGCACGATATTGTTTGATTAGTTTAAATATTTTTACACGATTTGAATAACGTTGTGTAAACATACTTCATCAATACTTTTTAGTTCTACATCGCTGAAAATAGTGCCGATGATTGTTTTATTGGCCTCAATCCTGGCGTCAATATTTTGTTAAAGTTTTAATAACCACGACTAGTTTTATGTACTCAACCGCAACCCACACATCATTTCTGATCTCTTCACTGCCAGAGGGCAAGATTATTGTCTACCAAATCTTTTCCATCAAGTCATGGAACAGTTTAGTAGTCTTTGAATTAATTCAAGGCTATTTCCTTTATTTAGGTAATTTACGTAAGCTTCGTACCGCAGTTTGCACTACAAATACTTTTGGGACATACTTTAAAGTTTGTTCAACTATTTTGTACACGATTTTGAATGATTTCATGAATAAGTTTTAGATTTACTTCACTGCAAAGAACCGAAATATTCTCATTAGGTCTAGCCTGGCTCTGTGACTATATTTCACTATTTTGTAAATATTCTGTTTGTTTATTCAGAAATCACATAAATATAGCATACGAGTACTAATAAACGTGTTATTATCTGATAGTTTTCATTCATCTAGTTTGGGGTCTGAGTTTGTGTAGTGAATACGTTTCCAATGGTCTAATGACGTCTGGGAAGGTTTTATTTTTCTTTTCTTTTCCTAAACAGCCATAAAATAGGCAGTGGAACAATTCGAGAGTGATAAGATAATTTAGCTTCATACCTTCCAATTAAAATACCTACACCAATTGTTTCATATGCGTTTCATTAATTTCGAGCAGGGGTGGCGCCAGCGGGGGGGGGGGGGGGGGGGGGGGGGGGATGGGGGTGGGCCCAATTGTCTTATTATTATTACTACTATTATTATTAGAGTCACAAGAGTATCCTAGGTAGATGAAACACGTTTTTCTTTTAATAAAACAAACATTACTAGGGCTAGAGACCAAATAAACAAGCATTTTTGGCATTTTGTCAACAACATTTACATTGAAAGTAAACAGATGCTTATTCTGGCATTTCAGACCATAATAAAGTTTCCAGTCACATTTTGACAATATATTGCATTAGAGCAAATAGATACATGTATGTTCCGAATACTTCGAGACCATTCTGAGACCTGCCTATGCTACAGAGTACGTACAAAGATCAGAAATGTCATTTCCAATCTCTTTTTTGACAAAACGTTACAGTAGTTCAAATAGCATGCATATTCTGAACAATTTGAGGCCAAAACTAGGTGTACATGACCAATGGTAATAGAGGTATAGATATATGCTATATGGTCTTTTGGGTCAAAGGTCAGAAATTTTATTTTCGGTCAATTTTAGACAAAACGTTGCATTAGTGCAAATAGAAATACATATGTTCCGAACAAATTGAGGTTAAACTTAGGTCTCTATGACCAACGGTTATGGAGATGTAAATATCCTACAGGGTATCAGGTTTCTATGACCAACCGTTTTTTGAGATATGGATATGCTGGATATCTAGGGTCTAAAAGGTAAGAAATGCCATTTCCGGTCACTTTTAGAAATTAGATTACATTAGAGCAAATAAAAACATGCATGTTCTGAACACTTTGAGGCCAAAGCTAGATCATGACTAACAGTTTTGGAGATATGGATATGCTGGGTCATTTAGGCTCAAAGGTAAACAAACGCCATTCCGATCACTTTTGGACAAAATCCTACATTAGAGCAAAATTAAGTCTGTACGATTTTCAGTTGCCAAGATATATAATAATAATAATAATTTTGGCTTATATAGCGCATTACGCTAAAGCCTCAATGCACTTAACAGTAAAAATAAAATTCGAGGAAAAAATTAAGAAAAATACAAGCTAAAAAGCTGCCTTAAAATCATCAATGGAAGTTGCCTGTCGGATTGTAATAGGCAGAGCATTCCAAAGAAAGACAGAAGCCCAAGAAAAAGAACGACTACCATAATGCTTTGTCGACGGGCGAGTGGAATGAGCAAGTAGAGATTCTGAACTAGATCTCAGAGACTTTTTAGGAATGTAGGGATGAATGAGTTGTGAAATAAACATTGGCGAGGAATTATTAAGTGCTTTGAAAACAAATAATAAAATCTTGTAAGTATTTCTCTGTGTTACAGGAAGCCAATGAAGGTGCCTTAATACAGGAGTGATATGATCCCTAATTGGGCTTAAAGTGACCAAACGGGCAGCTGCATTCTGAACTCGCTGAAGTTTTGAAATATCCTTAGCTGGCAATCCATAAAGCAATGAGTTACAACAATCCAGCCT